>NW_026899463.1:0-120142 GCF_033153095.1 Gastrolobium bilobum | reverse complement strand
GTAAAAATATGTAAGAAATATGCAATACCACATATGCAGTCATTAATGTGCAATATCATATATAATTAAAGTGCAATTAAATGAACAAAATAGTAATCTCAATATAATTTACATCTCAAAGCAAATTGATCAATGTCTTTAGTACAGCAAGTCGCAATAAACAAATAATAGGCAGTGTTCAGCTGGATGAATCATATGCTTCTACTTCTTCTTGCACACCTTCCTCTGCGGTCACATATTCATCCATTTCAGGTTCACTATCCTAATAAATCTCTTGTTTCTCATCATCTAATTCCTCATTCTCCATATGGATAGGAATCATGTCTAACTCTGCTGCTGAATCAAAGAGATTGCTTGGCACATCATCCTCCGCAACATTTACGGGCAGTACATCTTCCATGTCAGCTTGGAATGGTTCAGATATTTCATTTAATTGTGACTCTTTGGACTCTAGGATAATATTTCGGGCTTTGATTTTTATAAATGTTATCCACCCTGTTAGGATATAGGGTATAATGTGTAATAAACTTGTTCAACCTTATAAGCAAGTATAAATGGGTCATATCCCACTGTATATCTCTTTGATTGATGAACCTCAACATTTCCATATTTATCCACTCTTTTCCCACGTGGGTGTTATCTAACCAATAACATTTAAACAGAGTCACCTTCTTTTCCTGTAACACCCCGTTCTAGAACCGGTTTGTTAACATTGCATTATGATATTAAGCGCAGTTACAATCACATCGGTTCAATTAAAAATCCGGATAAATTTTTCTTTTTGAACAAAGCCGAATTTAAAATAACCAATTGCGTGACCATAACCATATGACATTGTGGAATAAATGAAATTAAGCTTAACATCATATTCTTATTTTATTTGACCACATGTCGTTAAATGTCTTTAACTCTTTTCTTGTTATGTGAATTATAACTTCCTTTATAATTATTATCTCTTACCATATTATAGATCTCTTTATTAGCTTCAAGTGGATTCAAACCGTGCTCAAATCAGAGCTCCGTAGCTCGAGTTGTGTCAGTTTTACTAAACTACGTTTTTATAAATTTTTTGTGTAGCGCATTTTAGCGCTCAACTGGGCGTTAAAACGCCCAGAGGCAGAGAATTTGGCCTTCTCTAGGTATTCAGCGCGCTTTAGCACTCAACTTGCGCGATTTAACGCTCAACTTACGCGCTAAAACGGCCAAGGGCAGAGATTTTCCCTCCATTTCATGAACACAGCGCGCTTTAGCGCCCTTATCAGCGCTGAAACGCTCTCCAACTGGGCAACACATGCCCTCCCTGTTTCCATATAACTTTATGAGAAAATTTCTCCCTCTTTCACCATCCTCTTAACACCTAATAGGCATTATACAACCACTTCAATACATAATTCTTAGCTATTTCAAGACACACAATTATCAAATAGGCACCCATGCCCTTCCATCATATCTACAATAAGTACCATATTACACAATATCCAAGTGTCATTAATACGTAACCATGGGACTTAGCTACAAAACACTATGACCAAATCTTTGGCTCCCATCAACAAAAGAGACATCAAAGGAAGTGAGCATAGGCTAAGTCCACCAAAATAAAACATGATGTTCACATATCATTTGGCTTTCAAATGGGAATCCTATACATGGAACTACTAAATGATATGCATAAACAAAATAATGCAACATCCTCATGTATCAATCTAGTCCAAGTATGGCCACTTGCCACCAAAGGCTCCTGCAGCATCTATACCTGAAAGGGGGTCCTCACAACACGGGGTGAGATATACGAATACATCTCAGTAAATCAGGGGTCCTTGGAGTATTTCTCCACTTATATTTCACTCACAATATAATAGCAATAATTGTAAATAATACAGTAAATACATATCCATGCAGTGTGTCAAACATCTCCAGGAGACATCCCTCGAGCTCTCATGTTGTCCTAAGGATACTCAGATGCGAATAGTCCTACTGGCCAGCTAAACTACCAAGTATGAATTACGCATCGTCATGCAATATACAGAACATACGAAAACACATCCTATGCCACACCCAGTGCATACACATACGTATAACAAAGCATTAAACTACTCTATTGCATTTACATACACTATCAACAACCACTACCCGTTCCGGGCTTGGTGAAATAATAAAGGGATCAACACCCAAGGTCCGATGACTTACCTCAATGAGCTTCAAAGCTTAACCTTTGTTCACTACCAATGAGCAATCAACCAAGCTTTACAACAATACCAACAATCAATACCTACATAAAGGTACTAGAAAATCTATCAAGGCAATCCAATGAATACCAATATTGTCATCAACCAACAAACCTATTCACACCACAATAGCATGAACTTACCAATTCAAGTGAGCTAATCAAGCTCTATGACTTCCTCCAATGGTTGGTCCTTCAATGTTGGTCCACAAGGCTTAAACATATCACCATAAGGGACACAATCAACCATCCAACCAAATCATAGCTCAACAATGCAAGAAATTCCACATGTCGAAGCATGAATTTTTCCAATATATTGAACAACAACCAAAAACGACAATCTAAGTCCATTTCTCCCGTTTATTTATTGTTCCTAACAATTTTACAAAGGAATTTAACTTCAATCTCTCTCTAACATACCTCATTATTCATGCATTTTCTTAAAACAAAACCCTAATGCACAAATCTTCCACAATGACAACAAGAGTTGGAGTTTTTACCACAAATACAACCCCAAGGGTGTAAGGAAGAGGCACCAAGCTCAAGGAACCAAGACTTCACCTCTAGCTCCACTATCTCCAAATTTTTGCCCCTCCCACCAAGAATATTTCACTCCACCATGGCTCCCACTTAAAAATAAGCTAGGATCAAGGATGAGGGGAAATTTGAAGTGGTTTAGGCTTTGGAATGGAAGGATTTGAGTAAGAAATGGATGAGTTATGGTTTAGAGCTCACAACCATGGCTTCTCACATTCTCCTTCATGGTTTGTGTCGTTGGAAGAAGAAGAAGAAATGAGATTGGATTTGTGTTTTGTCACTTATCAAAAATTTAGAAGTTGGAAACGAAATCAGCGAGAAAGTTAAGCAGAAAACAAGAAAGTTTGCACAAGAGCCCCTTTAGAAATTTTGAAGAAGAAGTCTGTGAGAACTATAGAGAACGGTTCATGCAATATCAAGAGGTAAGTTTTTTTTTCCATTTAATTGTGATACTCTTGTAAAGTCTTTCCATAAATTCTATAATAATTGCTTGTTATCACAAAAATAAAAATAAAAGTTCCAAGTTTTTTTAAAAGTTATTTGTAAACAATTCAAAACTTTACTTATTCGATTAAGAATGACAAAAAATAGACAAGGACACGATTGCTTCACTATTGCACTCAATAACCATAGACAAATGTTGTAAAACTTATGAAAACTATACTTATATGGTTTCATCTATTTTTGTTTTCAGGTTAGCAAATGATGGATATAGACACAATTGATTTTTCTCCCACGGACATGGAGACAAATTTCATTTCGGACAACAACTTGGTAATAGATTCTAACTCTCTTGATATGCCACAATCTTTTAGTGCTGAAGAAGTCATTGTTGAGCCTTATGTTGGAATGGAATTTGATTCATTGAAAAAAGTTGAACACTTTTATACGTTATTTGCCAAAGCGAAAGGGTTTAGAATTCGTACCCACTCTAGTAAAAAAAATTATTACATTTTTGTATGTGTTAGATAAGGTGAAAATAAGGTGAAAAATGATAATATAGTAGAAGTTAAGAAAAAAACTTCAACCATACGCTCAGGATGTCGGGCATCACTTTGTGTATCAAAGGATAAGAATAGAGAGGTATGAGTTATTAAATCTTTTGACAACAACCATAATCATGTCATGGCCAGTCCTAAGAGTGTGTCTTATTTGATGTGTTATAAAAAAATGAACGGGGCTGCAAAAAATCTTGTTGAAAAGTTCAATGCAGAAGGCTTACCGACTGGAAAGGTTGCTGCAATGTTCAATGGCAGTGATTTAGCTTTTTCAAATAGGGATTGTTGGAACCATTTGAGAAATCTTCGGAGAAAGAACTTAGATGTTGGAGATGCACAAGCTGTTTTCAATTACTGTAAACAAAAGCAAGCTCAAAACTCTAATTTTTTCTATGCAATATAATGTGATGATGATCACAGAATGATAAACTTTTTCTGGGTGGATGCTAGATCAAGGTTTGCTTATCAACAGTTTGGTGATGTTATTACTTTTGATACAACATATAGAACCAACAAATATAGCATGCCATTTGCCCCTTTCACGGGACTGAACCATCATCTTCAATCAATTTTATTCGGTTGTGCATTGTTACAAGATGAATCTGAAAAATCTTTTGTATGGTTTTTTGAAACTTGGCTTGAGGCAATGAATGGAAAGAAGCCTGTTTCTATGATAACTGATCAAGATTTAGCTATTGGAGCTGCTGTTGCCAAGGTATTTCCAGAAACACGTCATCGTCTATGCTTGTGGCACATTAGAAAGAAGTTTCCTGAAAAGTTTGCACACATATATCACAAAAATTCTACATTCAAGCGTGAACTGAAGAGGTGCATTCGAGAATCATCAAGTATCAAGGATTTTGAAGATGATTGGCAGCGCATAATGGTTGAGTATAGCTTGCTGGAAAATGAATGGCTTCAAAGATTATTTGATATTAGAGAGTCATGGACACCGGTTCATAATAGAAGCACCTTTTTTGCCGGTATGAATACTACACAAAGAAGTGAAAGCATTAATTCTTTTTTGGACTCCTTTGTTAATTCAACCACAACACTACGAGACTTTGTGGTAAAATTTGAGAAGGCCATTAACAATCGCTATGAGGCTGAAATAAAAGAGAATTTTGAGTCCCGACATAAGTCACGCACTTTGACTATTGGCTCAAAAATTGAAGAACATGCTGCATCAATTTATACAAGAAATGTGTTTGTTAAGTTTCATAATGAGCTTGTTAGCCATTTTACAAAGGAGAAGATTGAGAAAAATGGTTCACATTGTAAGTATCGGTATCTAATTGTTTTGATACTCGAGATTGTTTTATGGTTGATATAAATTTAGAGTCAAAGAATGCTACATGTGGCTGTCATCTTTTCGAATTTATGGGAATACTATGCAGGCACATTTTGGTGATTTTTCAAGCAAAAAATATTATTCGAATTCCTTGTCAGTACATATTGGAGCGTTGGACAAAAGAGGCCAACAAATGTATAGAGGTGGGTGACATTGAAATTTGGAATAATGAATCAAATGTTTTGAGAAGTATGAATGTGCAACGTAAATTTGACAAATTTTCTAATTGGGCTAAAAGATCCGAAGATGCATATAAGTTTATTATATCAAAACTTGATCGCATTTATAATATGGCCAGTACAATGGGAATGGAAATTGTAGATGTCAATGAAGATCCTATAGGGTCAAATCAACAGAATTTGACATGTGACACAACAAATGATGCTTCAGATTTTAATATCAAAGACCCATATGTTTCACATACAAAAGGAAGAAGAAGAAAGGATTTTGACAAAGTCCCTCTAACATGGAGGTTTAAGGGTGGTCTTGAATTATCGATAAACAAGGCATTGGTTAAAAGGAGAGCATGTAAGTCTTGTGGAGAATATGGTCACTACCAATCAACTTGCAAACAAAAGACAAGTCAGTGTAAGTTATATTGGCTTTAATTTCTTTTTATATACTTTAAAGACCTATGTTACCTGTAAAGTTTAGTTGGTTGTTTAATTGGTTTTTATATCTATATATTTATGTTGTTATTAATTTCCTTTATTAATATCTTTTTTTTTCATTTTTTTACTAGACTAATATGAAGATTAAATACAAAGAGCAGAAGTTGCATATGGCTCAGCATGAAAGTTTCTAATTTTGTGCCAGCAGACATTGTATCAGTAGGATTTTATTTTGGAGCTGTATGTATTTTTGAATGTTTTTAGAAATGTATTAAGATTTGTAACAACAGATATTGTATCAACAGGATTTTGTTTTGTCTGTTGTATCAGCAGATATTATATCTGTTTTTGTATCAGCAGATATTGTATCTATTTTTGTTTTGGATATGGCTAAAGCATGTAGTTCAGGTACCGGATGGCTAGTGCTAATATTAATATGTTGTAGTTTATATATAATCTCATTTTGATGGTAATTGCAGCATCTGCATCTGTTTCTCTAGATTCTTAGCAAGACGATTAGGATGCAGAACTGCCTAAAGGATGGTTTACTCTTGATTTTACCTTTATGAACTTTTTTTTTTTCTTGAAATATTTGTTGTCCATTTAGCATGAAAGAATTTTTTTTTTTTGAAACCATTTAGCATGAAAGAGTACGAAGTCAAGTCCGAGACATGGCAAATAGTCTTACTTGTGCCTAACTCATGTATGATTGTTCCACTTTTATGATAGCAATGCCATTTATCTGTTTACTTGTGCCACTTTTATAAGGGAACATGTATATATTCCCATAGACAAATGTACGCTTAGTTCTATATCCTCCAATCAAATCTGATATATTATGTTTTTATGTTTTGCACAGTTGGAGGAAAACAACTGCAGTTGTTTTGTATGAACTCCCAAAAAGAAGATAAAAATGTTTCTGCAATGGCTCTTCATCACAATTATAGCCTTTAATTTTTTTTTTATTGATTGCAAGAAGGCATCCATGTAAACATAATGAGACATCCATGTAAAATATATTTTAATTTAAAATATTTGTTTTAAGATATTAAAATAAAAAGAGCGTATAAATTCTATTAACCATCTACTACTAATTTGTCAAAAGCTTGCCTTGATACTCCATGTTCTAGAAAGAGACTTCTAATTGATCTAAAACTACAATTCCAATTGGCCTAAGTCTACAAAATTCATTACATAGAAATGGGATGCAATTACTCACTGGTCCTGCTGCCTCCTTATGAGAGGATTATAACTGCATCTATAACCATAAATAAATAAAAAAGATGGTCGTGATCATCCAGAAAAACCTAATACTTTTTTTTAAAAAAAAAAACTATTCATAAATAATATCCAAGACAAAGTTTTTCCTCTTCCTAATTTAATCTTTATTCTCTTCATCTCTAGAACCACCAACAACATTCTTAGCTACAGCCCTCTAGTTGTGAAGGCATTGTCAACAAGCCATGTTTGCGCCAAGTCCACGATACAAAATTTAAGAATGACCAATGTGCAAGAAAAGCTACTAGCCTAAGAAATCAGATAAAAAAAATCATCAAAGGTTCAATTTGCAAGGATATAGAGACTATATTATAATTATTGACTTGAAGACAAGAAGTGATAATTGTAAATTTAAACAAACAAAAACAAAAAATAAAATAAGTTTATTAGGGCATTGTGATTTATGGGCATAACCAACATGATAGTCCAGTTGAGATAATTTCTCAATTTCCACAACATATGCATTGGGATAAAAAAATGGAAACAAAGGGGGACAAAACTGGATGTAAACCAGCCTCCTCTTTCAATGTAGATTTTCAAAAGAATTGTTTTAAAAAAGGGTTTAACTACTCTTCTGTTGCTTTAGATAATTGTCTTCTGTCATACATACATGGATAAATGTGCAATCATTTTTTTGTTTTATTTTAAAAAAAAAGGGACCCATAGCTGACTTTGTTAGTGTAGGAAATTCAACTTCTCACGAGCAAAATGAGAAAAGTAAATCCCTTTAAAAAAAAAAATACACGTTATTAGTTCCCATTGTCCATTGCCTTTATACCCAAAACCCAAACAAAAAATCCAGGAATATAAAGAGAAGAATAATCGAAGGAAGATCATTGTTAGGGTTCGCATACCTATAACATGGGAGATCGACAAATCCTTGAGGGGAGGGGAGTATTCAGCGTAGGAGATAGAGAGAGTTGTCTAAGTTGTGGGCGAGGTGGAAGAGGCTGATGAAGACGCCGATAGAGAAGAGGGGGAAGAGTTAAGGTGGTGTTTGTGTTGGGAGAATGTGTTAAAATAAAAAATAAAAAAGGATGTCACGTGCTCACTACAGTTTAATAGATTACAGCCATTGGATTTAAGGTAGCTGAGTGGTTAAGATTGAGTGTAAGTTTAAAAATCTTACACTGGTGTAAGATGATCCTTCCCTATATAGGGGCAGGATCATCTTACACCGGTGTAAGAATAATAAGTCTTACACCAAATCTTAACCATTGATTTTCTACATCTAACGGTTAAGATTTATTAGGTATCACTCATTAATTAATTTTTAATTACTAATAAATCTCAACCATTGGATGCATGGAAATCAACGGTTAAGATTTGGTGTAAGATTTATTATTCTTACACCGGTGTAAGTTGATCCTAAATCATATTCGTTGGTTGAGATAACTTTATCTCCGGCTACTAAATCATATTCGTACAAAGATGGATCAACGGTGATAAAGGAAGAGAGAAAAAGGAAATCATAATCATTCAAAGGTGAATCGATTAATATATAAGGAAATAAATAAACAAAACGACGTAGTTTTGAGGTGACCGGATATAAATATATCTCAAGCAGCTTGACAAATAATTTTCTCATATATATATTGTAAAATGTATAAAAATGTATTTTATCAACCAAATATTAAAGATATCTTTTTGACTATTTTTTAAGAAATGATAACAAGCTTATGTTTCATTTTGGTCTTAAATCTTTGTGAAATTTATTAATTGATGGAATTTATTAACATTCTATTTTATATATACATAAGTGTGTATTTGACGTATCAAAGTAGATATTTTTATTGTTGCGTCTATTCACAAAGAGTGAACTGAGTATTATCAATTTTATTTTATTTTTATAAAGTCCCTTTTTGTCTCTAGACAAATTCATATATGGGTTTAGTATGTGTCCTTTTAAAGGGGGTAAGTTGTGTTTTTTTAATTTTTTTACTCTATGTATTCTCAATAATACATAGTTATAACATGAAAAGTTACTCTTTTTCACTTTTCACGTCAGCTGATTTAACTGAGGAGAGAAAAAAAAAACATCTTTTCATGTCATAATTATGTACTACCGATAGTACATAGAGAAAAAAAATTAAAAGAACACAATTTACATCATTTTAAAACAAATAGTTTTCCCTTCATATGTACTTTAAGAAAAAAGTGTATGTACCCAATGGGTGCAGCTCAGTTGGTAATTTGGCGCTGAGTTAGTGGGGTTGGATATGTGTTCGATTCCCGCTGAATGCATTCTTGGGGAGGGGGCTGAACCTTTAGCCATCACTGTTCCCCCGCACTCCGGATTAGTCCCATAGCCGGCTCAAAGAGTCGAAGCTCGTGGGGATACCGGAGGGAGCCAACTCGTCTCAAAGAGATAATTAGGGTTGGGTAACTCCAAAAAAAAAAGAAAAAAAAAAGTGTATGTCATGTAAAGTCGTATCATTTTAAGTGAGAGAAAGAGAGAGATAAAGGGGAGAAGAGAGTAGGGGGGAAAAAGTGTGGGTCTCATCTTTTTGTGAGAGTGAAATGATATAAATTATATCATTTAAAAAGACAAACACGTTTCCTGTACTTTAAACCAAAGAAATAATTGTCTAGATAAATATTCATCTTATGAAATGATTGAACATAACAAAGAAAGTAGAATAGGGGTGGTTGTTTACCAAAAAAAAAAAAAAAATAGAGGTGGCTGATTGGTTGAGAAAAGGTTCACTGAACAAGGGAAAAGAGAAAATAACTAGTTATGTTTATTTTTATTTTTTTATTTTTAGTACAAACTAGTTATGTTTATTTCAACTAACCAGAGGATGTAAAAGCTCCACAATAAGGGTGTGTAACTGTGTACCATAATTATTCAATTTTCTGACAGTTTTTGGAGAAGATATTTCGTACTTATTTATATGGTTAGAAAGATTTTTCGTGTAAAAAGAAAAATGTGCTTGATAACACAGTTTATTTTATTCATCACGAGAGAGAATGCACAATTAATAAATGGGGAAGAATATTGTAACAACCAACTAGTGTCAATCAATTTCACCGTTAGATTGATTATGTTAATCCAATGATTATATTTATTTTCATCTTTGTATGATTATGATTCCCTATATTTAATGCTTTTGTGATTCCATATATTTAATGTGAAAACATTAAATATAGGAAATCATAACCATACAAAAGTGAAAATAAATATAAAGTGAATATAAATTTAATACTTTATATTTATTTTCACTTTTTTATGGTTATGATTTCTTATATTTAATGCTTTCACATTAAATATAGAGAATCATAAAAGCATTAAATATAGGGAATCATAATCATACAAAGATGAAAATAAATATAACCGTTGGATCAACATAATCGATCCAACGGTCAAATTGATTGATAGTAATACTAGTTGTTGTTACAATATCCTATCCTTTAATAAATAATATGTATTTAGTCCTAATAACACATTCTACCACATGTGTACAGGAGAAAGTGTATATCATTTTGAAGGACATAAAGTTGTGTCATCTTAAATGAGAAAAAGAGATAAATCATGTGAGAGAAAAATGGGTGGAAAAAGTTTTAAAGGTGTAGGTCTCATTTCTTTGTAAGAGTGAAAGGATATAAGATGTATTATTTTAAATTACACACATTTTTTCATGTGTATTTAATAATTAAAGCGACAGAAAATATAAAAAAAAAAAAAAAAATCTTATTTCTACATATTTATATTTGTAAACTAGCGATTTATTATCTGAATTAGAAAATTAACTTGGTTTTATTAAATATTATTTTTAACCATTTATTAGAGGCGGAATACAGTCAAACAGTGAAAAATAAGAATGAACGACACTAACGGAGTGTTTGGTAGCTGTCTTCGTCCGAAATAGCAAGTCAAATTGGATAAGGATTTCATTATGACAACGTTTGGGAAAAAATTTAAAAAAATTATGCTTGCAAAACTGAGTACCGGGCAATGAAAATTGTGTGAAAAATTGCAGTGAGTGTACTGTGCATGATACTCACATCGAAGGTGGTAATATGTGGTTGCCTGGGAAAGAAAAAAATGAACTCAAAAATATTGTCCAAAATGACCCTTATTTACTGTTGACCATCACTGGTGAGTATCTTTCTAATCGTAATTTACACCAATTATCCTATCAATATTTTACTTTCTATCAAACATTGACTTTGAAAACTTAAACCAATTTTCCTGGTAATTTTTCGCCCTATCAAACAATTTTTTTCTCATTTTCCTACCAAACTCATTTTCTCACTATTCCCCCAGTCATTATATTTCTCTAGTAACAAGAATTTCTCCTCTACTGGGGGAGATATGATGTTATCCACATAGATACTAGGCTGTTGTGCAGTTGTAGATATTCTGCAGATATAGTTCACTTTGATAGTTTGTTAGTATCTAGTTTGTTAGGATACACTTTGTTACGTTTGTTCTCTGTACTTAGTTAGTTTCTGATTGTTGTGTACCTTGCCTATTAAAAGGCACTCTTGTGAATATTGAAAGCAACCTTTTGGTACCAGATTTCATCTTGGTATCAGAGCGATCCTTTTGTGAAAACACTTCCGCAGCGTGAGAATTTTAAATAGTGTGAAAGCTAGCCCAATAAAATATGGCAGAAGAAGGAGGCAACAGGTTGAAACCAACAAATCCAGGCTCACCTTTCTACCTAGGAAGCTCAGATAGCCCAGGGATCATACTAACAACTGTTATGCTACAAGGAGAAGCCAATTATGAAAATTGGGCAAAGCTCATGAAAAACGCACTCAAGGCAAAGAATAAATTGGGATTCGTGACTGGTTCAGTAAAGAAACCAGAGAAGGAGAGTGAAGCAGAATGGCGTGCATGGGAGATGTGCAATTCTATGATCAACGGGTGGATACACAACACGATCGATCCAAAACTCCAACCTTTCATCAAATGTTTTAATGAGGTGAAGGATCTTTGGGATGATCTGAAAGAAAGGTATGCAATACAGAATTCTCCACGCCAATACCAATTGAAAGCAAGTCTAGCCAACATGAGACAACACGGTAGCAGCATTGGGGAATACTATACGAAGGAAGCAAAAGTCGCAAAACTTGCGCATGTGGTATTAATTGTGCTTACGCAAAGGAGATTGAAGAAGAAAGAGAACATGATCGTGTCTATCAGTTCCTTATGGGGCTAGATGAAGCTGTCTTTGGGAATTTACGTTCCCAAATCTTAAACAATTCACCACTTCCAAATATGAACAAAGTCTATGCTACTGTCACTCAAGAGGAGACACATCGTTCCATTGCTCGCAATCAAGAAGAGCGTGGTGGTGTGGTAAGCTATGCAGCGCGAACAGAACTCAACGTGGAGAATACAATGCAGCGCATGGTACCAGATAAACAAATTGAGAGAGTGCCATGTCCTCATTGTGGGAAGACAAACCATGATCCTTCAAAGTGCTGGAAAGTAATCGGATATCCTCCCATTCGAGGTGGATTTCGAGGACGTGGAAGGGGACGGTTCGGAGGAAGGAATAACTATGAGCAGGCCCACGCCATGCAAACTTCGGAGACAGCACAAGATGCAGCAGCATTCTCCGTCCTAACCCCTGAAGTGGTGAGCAAACTCATGACATTGGTGGATGTACCTCAAACCAGTGACAAATTATCTGGTAAGATTATTCAATCACAGTGGCTTATTGATAGTGGAGCATCACAACATATGACAGGAATGATAGATTTATTGATTGATATTGTGAACATCAAGCCTCTTACGATGGGATTGCCTAATGGCTCCGTAACTTATGCAGAAAAACGAGGAACAGCAATCCTCAGCCACGATTTTATATTAACCAATGTCTTGTTTGTACCTCAGTTGCGTTGCAACCTTGTTTCTGTATCTCAATTACTACAAGAGAGTAACAATACGGTGATATTTTCTGATGAAAAATGTGTTTTGCAGGACCGAACATTGATAAGGAAGACTGGCGTGGGTGATCTTCAAGCAGGCGTTTATGTGTTTCAATCAGAATGTGCCTCAGCCTCCGTTGTTCGAATTCAAGACTCTGCCGAGTTGTGGCATAGGCGATTGGGTCATCCATCTTATGAAGTTGTGTCCTTACTTCCATTAGTTTCGAATTTTTCAGCAAAAATTGCATCCAATAAAGCTTGTGAGACATGTTGTCGTGCCAAGCAATCTAGAAATGTGTTTCATTTAACAAATAATCGAAGTAAAGCATGTTTTGATTTGATCCATTGCGATACTTGGGGACCTTATCGTTCCTCTTCTTCTTCTGGTGCACACTACTTTCTGACTGTTGTTGATGATTTTAGTCGATTTGTGTGGGTATATATGCTGGCTGAAAAAAAGGAAACTTGTGACAGAATACACAAGTTCTTAGCTATGATTAGAAATCAATTTGGTAAAATGGTAAAAGTACTTAGATCTGATAACGGAACTGAGTTTAAATCACAAAGCTTGATGAAATTGTATCGTGAAAATGGGATTATACATCAAACAACTTGTGTCTACACACCGGAACAAAATGGCCGCGTGGAAAGAAAGCATAGGCACATCTTGAACGTAGCTAGGGCGTTGCTGTTTCAAGCTGCACTACCTATTGAGTTTTGGGAGGAGAGTGTACTTGCAGGGGTTCATTTAATAAATAGAACTCCATCCAAAATTCTTGCTGGTCGTACTCCTCACGAGCTGCTGTATACAGTTGCACCTAGTTATGATCATTTAAAAACCTTTGGCTGTTTGTGTTTTGCCAATATGAGACCTAAACCGAAGGACAAGTTTGCCTCTCGCTCCCGTAAATGCATCTTCATAGGATATCCAGTGTCCCAAAAGGGTTGGCGTCTGTATGACTTGGACACCAAAGAATACTTTGTGTGCAGGGATGTGAAATTCCATGAGAGCACCTTTCCATTTGCTACACAACCAACTAATGATTCCAGCCACCCTTCATTAACATCTTTGCCTGCGATGACAGATGATAATAATCCCACAGAAGACAACGACGACAATGATACTTGTGCGCCAGCGCAAGACAATGTGCTATCACAAGAGATGGAACAACCACTTGGTGAAAATACCAATGACAGGGGGAGTATTGTGGTACCCCACGCGATGGAACCACCACCCGGTGCAAATGACGATGACAGAGGGAGTATTCTGATACCCCATACTGATCACAATTGTCAACGTCGTCCAAGAAGGCCTCCTACGTATCTCAATGATTATGAGTGCAACAAAATTGAAACACATGAACTTCCTGCCCCATCCGGTCTACCCTTCAATGCACGGTCAGGTATCAAATATCCACTCCATGATTTTCTTACTTTATCTAATTTTTCTCCCCACCATCGTGCCTTTGTGGCTACTATTGATGCAGGCCATGAACCCAGGCATTTCAGAGAAGCCATGACAAACCCACAGTGGGTTGACGCTATGAGGAAAGAAATAACTGCTTTAGAAGATAATGGCACTTGGGCAATCACAGAGTTACCTCCAGGGAAGCGAGCTCTACCTAGCAAATGGGTGTTCAAAATTAAATACCACTCAAATGGGACCATTGAACGGTACAAGGCACGACTGGTTATTGCAGGAAATCATCAAGTTGCTGGGGAAGATTTTGGTGAAACATATGCACCGGTAGCAAAAATGACAAGTGTGCGAACATTGTTGGCAGTCGCAGCAGCCAAACGGTGGGAATTGTATCAACTTGACGTTCATAATGCGTTCCTTAATGGGGACCTCAGTGAGGAGGTATATATGAAGTTTCCCCCAGGTTTTAACAATGGATCCCGACAACAAGTTTGCCGACTAAAGAAGTCTCTATATGGCTTGCGCCAATCACCTAGAAATTGGTTTTCAAAGTTGAGCTCTTCACTCACAGCCTACGGGTTCCAGCAATCTCGAGCAGACTACACCCTCTTCACACTGCAAAGAGGTGATGTTTTTCTTGCTCTTTTAATTTATGTGGACGACATAGTGCTAGCAGGAAATAATCCTCAAGCGTGTAAGGAAGTGAAGGAATACTTGAGTAGATGTTTCAAGATCAAAGATTTAGGCAGTTTGAAATACTTTCTTGGCATCGAAATTGCTCGTAGCAAAACAGGAATCTTTATGTGCCAACGGAAGTATGCACTTGACATATTACATGAATCTGGACTCAGTGGCAGCAAACCAGCCAACTCCCCAATTGAACAAAACCATCACCTTGGACTTGCAGATGGACCAGATTTTGCAAATCCTGAACGCTACCGACGTTTGATTGGAAAGCTGATTTATCTCAATATCACAAGACCGGATTTAAGCTATGCTATTCATATTCTCTCTCAATTTATGCAGAAACCGAAGCAGGCTCACTACGATGCAGTTATGCGAGTCCTTCGATATGTGAAACGCAATCCAGGCCAAGGCCTCCTCCTGAAATCTGATTGTGACTTAAAAATCCATGCATATTGCGATTCTGACTGGGCCTCATGTCCACTCATACGCAGGTCTGTGACTGGTTATTTTGTGATGTTAGGAACATCACCAGTGTCGTGGAAAACAAAGAAACAAGTGACAGTTGCTCGATCTTCCGCTGAAGCCGAGTATAGAGCAATGGCAGCTGCTACTGCAGAACTGATTTGGCTAAAAGGATTCCTTGCCTCTCTTGGTGTACTCCATAGTCATCTCATGGAGTTGTTTTGCGATAACACAGCAGCACTCCACATAGCTGCGAATCCAGTCTTCCACGAACGCACTAAACACATAGAACTTGACTGTCATTTCGTCCGCGAGCAAGTTCAAGCCAATACAATTGCTACATCGTTTGTTCGTTCACATTCCCAGCTCGCTGACATCTTCACAAAGGCTCTGGGACAGTCTCTATTTCTTGCATTTCTTCCCAAGTTGGGCATTTCATTTTTACATGCTCCAACTTGAGGGGGAGTGTTGGAGATATGATGTTATCCATATAGATACTAGGCTGTTGTGCAGTTGTAGATATTCTGCAGATATAGTTCACTTTGATAGTTTGTTAGTATCTAGTTTGTTAGGATACACTTTGTTACGTTTGTTCTCTGTACTTAGTTAGTTTCTGATTGTTGTGTACCTTGCCTATTAAAAGGCACTCTTGTGAATATTGAAAGCAACCTTTTGGTACCAGATTTCATCTTCTACCAAACATCCCCAAAGGAGTTTCACAGCAATGTTATCATAACCAACTAGGTCATTAATCCGACCGAGATGTTGGGTTATTGGTTTAATAAGTGAATCACCAATTAAATTACATGACCCGGATTAGTACATAAAACCTATATTTTATACATAAAATATTCAAATACATGTAAACAAATTATTATATTGGGCTACAAACATATATAGTTTTTGTAGGGATAAAAAAAGTCATATATGGTAACCACATACAATATACTATAAAAGAAATAAATAAAGAAAAAAGAAAATTCAAAATATCATGTAAACATATATAATTCCTCTACTAAGTATCCTCAACTAATCATATTTAATAATTATAAGCCATTTACCAACAACTCTTCCCATAAAATTGGATTTATAATTAATACGTTATCTTCTCTTAATTTACTGTTCTGCAAGTTGCTTCAATCCTTGAAGCTGAAATTTGATGTCACTGTAAGAGAGTATACTACTAACAAACAAAATTACAAAAGTTTTTGAAAGCAGTTTCACAATACAAGACAACTTTGGTTTTTGGTTTAGGGTTTTTGTTTTTTGTTTTTTGTTTTTTGTTTTTTTATAAAAATGCATAATCCACCGATTTTCATGACCCAACCGGGTCACTGATTTTGACCGGATTTAACTGGATCCAATACATGACCGGTCCGATACTTGACTCAAATCTGATGACCAGTTCACCAAGTTTCGGTTGACTCGACCAGTTCAAACCGGGTCTAATTAATAACACTGTGTCAAACTTGGACATGTTTGGAATTGGTCTTTTTTTTATTCTTCAAAACTATAATGTAATACGAATTCTGAAAATTAATTTTAAAAATAAAAAAATTAGAAAACATATGATAATTGATACATCACAAATACAAGATATCGATTCTTTTTCCAGAGTGGCGTATTTAAAGGAGGTCTATGGAATTCTGTGCGTATTTGCCCCAATTTTTCTTCTTGTACTGGGAATCACAATAAGTGAAAACATATTTGATTATAATTAAGTCTAAAGTTAAAAAGAAATTGAATTGCTTATAAAAGTAAGAGGTAGAATATTCTCACTATTAAAATTTTTCACTACCAACTTACTACCTATTTAATTACCATTGAATTAAATAGAGAGAATGCTAAAAAAAAAATTGAAGAGAGAGAAAATGTTAATTACCTATCTAATTTTTAGTAGTGAGAATATCTCTCCTCTAAAAGTAAGGAGAATTATTTTCTCATTTAATATGAGATAAAATATTTTTTCTACATACATATATAGAGAGGTGAAATCCATTTATATTTTTTCTCTTTCCTCTATTCTCTCTTCTCTATATGTATCTATAAAAAAATTGGTTTATCTTATGTTATATAAGAAAAACAATTCCCTAAAATAATCAACTATTATAATTATAAGATTGCTAAAGCAATTTAAAATTGATATGAAGTAGAATTTATTTATAAAAATACCTTTGATGAATCTTCCTAATTATAAAATAATCACCATAAAAATAATAAAACCAAAAATTTATTTTCGAGAAATCCGTAAACTACTCTTTAATTTTAATGTTAAAAGTATAAAATGTATTTATTGTTGAGAGTCATTTTCACAGCACAATCCTATCAAGCAATTTTTTTTCCCTACAGAGTAAAAATCTATTTGTGGAAATAGAAATTACACAGGCTCTTGGACTCTGTTTCGCACTTTAGTGTTGCCATGCGACACTCACTATTATCACCGCCGTGCCAAACTCACGGTGGAGCAAACTGATAGCATTGCAAACAGCGCATCACTAAAATCCTTATCAGTGGGCACTGGGCACTATAGGTCGCTTTGTTAAGCTACTGATTCAGCTCATATAGACCAAACATGGTTGAAATTGAAGACAAGAATGAGTCAAATGTAGATCTGGAATCCTAATTCCTAACATCAAATATTCCAAGCAAGAATTTTCTTCCATTAGGTCATTGGTCAAGAGCCAAGACTCCGACAATATTCCCTGCTATGCTTCCAAATATACCAGAATGACGAGAATAACGCAAAAAATTTACACTGGACACTAGAATTAGAATCATCAAAGCTAAAAATAATAACAAAACAGACTGAGAGGCTAATTTAACCATTAGTTAATCGTTAAAAAAGTTTAAATACAGAGAAATACGCCTAAAAACTATGCCTCGTGGCACCATCTTTTATATCCTTTCAGAAATATAACTGACCTCACCAAACCAGAAACACCACAATTTAACAATATGTCATGATTTCAAGATTTCATTTTGCATTTAAGATGCGTTTCTCAAAACCCATTCCACTAAAGTAGCAACACCAAATCCTGTTGCAGAGCGCTGCTTATCATTCCACACTGGACCAGCCAAGTCAATATGCATCCATTGGACCTTTTCATCAACAAACTGCGAAAGCACAGTTGTTTCAGAAAACCACACCATAAATATGCAAGAGGACTACAGATAAAAGCCAGGCAACTAAGAAGGCACACATTAACAGTGTTATTTAAACAAAGCATTTGTTTTTCCTCCCAGTAGGTTCCTCTATAAATAGTTTCTACAATAAATTTTCCCTCCAAATCAAGACAGTTCATACATCATCCAACCCACTTCATGTACAACACTCCTACCAATAAGTAGTAGCGGAACACAATCATTTGTAGAAACATGGAGTTTGAAAAAGGGGTATAGCATTCAGATACTATTTTATCACTCCGTGGTAGCAATGGACCATTAGGTTAAGGAGAAAAGTCAAAGCAATCAAATTATACATTAAAAGCATATACCTGCTTTAAGAAAAGAGCAGCAGTAATAGCACCACCTTGTCGACCACCAGTGTTCACCATATCAGCTACTCCTGATTTCATTGACTCCCAATAACTTTCTTCTAATGGCATCCTCCATAGTTTCTCCCCACTCACTTCAGAAGCATCAAAAATTTCTTTTGCTAGGTCATCACTGGGTGTAAACACGCCTTTAAAAACAATAGATAGCAATAGTAAACAGTTACTAGTGAATAATTCATTGCATGAGTTCAGAAGTTGATGAGAATGCAAGTTCCAATAGCATTAGTAAACAGTTAATAATGTGGATACTTCCACAGATATGTATCTTTCAGGTTCTGCCTCTCCCAGAGCTTAGCTATTCTCTTTCCCCATGAGATTACAATTTTTCAGAACCAACTATAAGTTGGGCCCTTTTTTCTTACTCAAACAAATACTGGTAGATGGTTATTCAAATCCACACAAAATACTTGCAATTTTAAGTTAATAATTACCTGCAATTGAGGGTCCAAGAGCAACTATACAGGCCCCAGTTAATGTTGCCAAGTCAACTATCTGAAGAACAGTTGGTCAATCTGTTAGCAGAGTTCTAAAACCAAACTATACAACTAAAAAGTTGTAAGCTTGTTTAAAACAATGTCATAATCCCAAATACAATGATGACAGGCGCACTAGATGATGTAAACACAAAAATCCCACAGTCAGTACTTACACAGAACTGAACTGAAACTTCACATATATTTTAACAAAAAAATTAATATATATTCATCGAATAATTGAATTTTACTTCAGTAAGACAGGACAAATTGGAACGGTTCTAACATTTTTTTCTAACTCTAATTAGAAATGAAATCATTAATGACCAAATCTATCAGACACGCAATTTTAAATGTTAAGCCAATCCATTATGATCTATGGAAATATTAGAGAGATTAAGATGCACAGCGGCATACCTTTTCAACACCTTGGTTACAAGCATACACCAGAGCATCTGCCAGGGTAAGCCTACCCTCGGCATCTGTGTTATTAACCTACACAAGAGGTTAAGTCAATGTCACGTTCTTAATGAATAAACAAGGCCAAGTATTACACTTCTGCCATCATATAGATCTCAGAGGCCAAAACTAGAATTCGTAGACTTCCAGTTGTATAAAATGTATTTATGTAACAGTGACACAGATATGGCTAGGATAGATTTGCAATTATACACTAAGAATGATTCCAAAAGTTTGAAAAATAAAAACATAAATATATCGGGTCAACTTCAAAAATATAAAAAATAACTGATTAAAGGAAATATCTTGAGTCAATTTATAAAAAAATTAAAAATAAACAACTAAAATATCTTTGGTCTTTTCAACCAAATAAACCTTGTACACCTACAATGCAATTTAACCAATTAATATGAAAAGAAATGTAGGATACACCTAAGTGTCAAAAAGAAGTGCACAATACCTTTTGACCAACAGAAAATATAATGAAATAGCATAATAATTACATCTGAAACTTTGTTTTAATGATTTATTTTAAGTACATGTCAGTATGAATCAATAATTTAAAAGGTTCGATTGGAAAATCCAAAAATTGAACTCTGATTATTATATTAAAAATTCAATCAAAGAATGTATATTAGGCAACATTGGACCACATACTGGATTCAATCAAAGTTTTCATCCCAGATCAGCAGAAATGATTATAGGCCAACTTTTCTCAAATGGAAGCCCAATCCAATCCAATGCATCAGATTATTACTCTGGATCAGGTTGGGTTATTAAAAAGGCCAAGTACAATTAGTTAAATTTACATGTAAAAATTTTAAAAAATGGACGTAATAAATCCTCACCTCTATAGTCTTTCCATTTGAAGCTGTGACAATGTCTCCAGGCCTCATACCTGTTCCACTTATCATATTCTCACAAGCTGCGACTATAAAATGAACCTGCACACGCACATGTTTAAACTTGGATATAAAATGCTTTTTTTTTTTAGAAAGACAATATTATATTAGAGAGAACAGAGAGCCAAAAGTAGGAGAAGGATAAGATATCTTCCTAGAAAGAGAGAGAAAGATAGAGAGAGAGTATCAAAACTGCAATAAAGCTGCCCAATCTCATTCCAAATCGCAGAACCCCCACCCCTCTAAAACACCCATTAGGAAGAACAAAGAGAAGCAATAAGCACAGTCCTATCCCATAACATATGCAGGGGTGAAGAGATGCACTGGACAACACAGGCATTCCACTACAACCAAATATACTAAAAACAACTGCATAAACTACTTACTACTCACCACTACAAAATTTTGGCCTCCATAATTTTATCAAAAACTTTAAAAGGAGTCGAGAAATTGCTACAAGAACTCCACACAAAGTGCTCCATAGGAAAGTAGCCACCCAGTTCATACTGAATAGTTCAATTATGAAACATTTAAAATGAGATAAAAATCTCCTCTTGTTCTTTACATATATGAACCCACCACCAACTACTAAGCAAAGGCTCTAGAATTGCTTTGGAAGTTAGAAGGATAACAGAAATTATGCACAAAACAATCAATTCAAATGCCATTCTTTGAAAAAGAAAAAGGTCATGAACAATGACATAAATGACAGACCTCCACCCCAAGAGGTTTTATTTGACCAAGAGCTTTTGCTGCTCCAAAAACTGCAGCAGAACCACCCATATCAAATTTCATGAGCTCAATCAAACAGCCAGGTCCTGTCTTGATGTTGTAGCCCCCACTAATATAATATGCAAGTAAAACAAAAACAAGAAATAAGAGAAAAGACAAATTATAAGCTGTTATATTATATGTAAACAACAAAAACAAAAGAGAAAGGAGAAATTGCTCTTATCCCCCCTGATCCTATTACTCCACTACCACTTGCCCCCTAAACTACCAATTTCAGCATATTCCACATCGATATATCATCCTATTAACTATAGCCCTCTACCTGACAAGTTTTTCAATGTCAATAAATTGTAAAGGAAACAACCATCACATGACCTCATGTGACTGCTTTGATTCAAAAAGCCAATACAACACAAAATTTCCCTTAACAATAACTCTCAAATTCAGGATGGCAGATGGGATAATTCATTTTCATTTCAGACAAGGGGGCTATCTGTAATGGGATGATGTAAGATATATTATGGCAGAATACACCAATTGATAATTTTAGAGGGAAAATACAATTGAGATAACTAGTATCGAGCCCCTGCCTTGCACGGGTAACTATTGAATTAAGCCAACAAGTACAGAAAATTATAAAAAGTGAATACATAGTTAAATAGTATATCTGTGGTGCTCAGCCATGTGTTGTAGAGATTAAAACACCAACCTTGAATGAAAGTACAATTCACAAATAGCATATCTTCAATAATAACATAAGGCCATCAAGCTAGATAATAGTATTGCAACAGACATAGAAGTCACTGGTCTAGTAGTTAACAATCTATTTGGCAATAAACTCCAATATACTAATACTTTCAAGTAATATATGGTGCACCATGCTCTTCAATGGGTGACACATGCAAAACCACATCAAAGTCATCACGATAAATAACATGAAGGACAAACTTAGTTCACATTGACCATTCTATTTTTGAGTTGTGGCTAAAATAGAAATAGGTATGATTAAATTGATTACCTATCAAAAGTCAAACCTTTTCCAACTAATGCCAACTTGACATTGACAGGTCCACTTGGTGGTTTATAACAAAGATGGATAAAATGAGGAGGGTTTGACGAGGCTGCAGCAACACCCAGATAGGACCCCATTTTCAATTCCTTACACTGTTCAGCATCTAATATTTTGGCAGTAAAAACATCACTATATGTTGAAGCAATCTTAGATGCCTCTTCTGCCAATACCCCTGAGGCAAACAATTCATCAAGAACATGTCAATTTTTAGAAATGCAAAAGCATCTCGCACATGTTGAAGTGAAACAAAATGATATTGTTCAATTTGCCTGCCCTGGAACTGCTGCAAGGCCTAGCAATACACACACACGCACATACATGGTTGTCAAACTCTCAAGTCAACTCTTAAACTCTTACAAATACCTTCAGAAGAGCAAACTCGTCTGTAAACTCTCTTTTTTGCAGTAAATTCTCAATTCTACTAGTGAGTTTAAAAGCCTGAATTTACACATGGCTTTGGCCTCCAAATGCATATTTTTTCCCAATTCTGTTCAGTGCTAGAGTTTGAATTCCCTCTGCTATGCACATTGCGTTTATGAAATTAATTTTATGTTTTCATTATTATTTTTGTCCTGATTTATTAAACTGCAAAATAATGCAAGTGCAGGGCTATGTACACTACAGCATAACATTTGGTTCAAGTACTCATTTATCTTTTTATTTTGCTTTGTCATAGCGCTGGAATGTGAATATTACGCATGACCATGCCATTTAATTATGTGTAGTTACTAAGATATATTTTTTTAATAATATTTTTGAAGTACACACTCCTGTGAGTTTATGGTTTGAGTTCACGAGGACATCACGGTTAGCATGACAACCTTATGTGTGTGTGAGTCTAGAAGCTATAAACACAATCAAAAGTTTCATACGAACCTGGCGTGAGCACATTAGCAGGAGAATTTACAAGCTCCCTTCCGAACACGATTCCAGAAGAAACGTCTCCTGCATACTTAAGTTTCTTCTCCAATTCAGGCCCCTTTCCAAGACCAATAATATCAACCGATCTAAGCATCGGTGTCGGTTTCTTCGATTCTGACTTGTACCTATTATCCTCAAATGTTCCCAGCACAGTCCCTACCACACACCTCAATCTTAATTCACAAACATCACAACCTCACACACACACACACACACACACATATATATGTATATCATCAAAGAAACAAATGTACATAACCACCAATCGAGGCGATTGTAAAAAAGATCTATTTACCTGATATGAATCCAATTATATTATTTATTTGAGTTCATCTAATTTTAACAAAAAAATAACGTGAGATAGAAAGAAACAATTATCATACCACACGCGATCGCAGATGCGGTGTTAAGCTTGGATTCGGGAGAGTGTCCTTGGGAAGAGGCAAGAGCGACGGCAACATGAGTGGCCTGAGCTGACTTGGCGGCGGCAGCAACGGCCTCGCCGAAGCCCTTAAAAGCGGCGGCGGTTGAAGCCGACTTGCCGAGCCCAACCAAGGCGACTCTCTTGGATCCAAGTCCAGCAGCGATTCTGAGAACCGTTGACTGGCCATTTTTTCCGGTGAAATCCTCTTCGGAAGAGGCTTCAGCCAATAAACCTCCAAGCTTGGAGTCCAACGCGTTCAAAACGGGGTTCTCGAATCTCGAATCATTTCCCCTCGCCACGTCATTCTCCGTTACGCCAACCGCAAGCAGGTCCCCTTTCCATTCCGCCACGTCAACCTCCTTCGCCGCAAAAGCGATCTTCCGTTTTCATTTTCACAAACACAAAATAGACATGTCAGCATTGATTCTAATTATAAATCGAATCCGATTAAGTAATTGAAAGAGAGAGCTTGGGCTTGAGAGGGACCTTGGGGGTTTCTGTGTCGGCAGGGTTAGTGAGGCCGAGACTGGCACGTGCCATGAGATTGCGCAGAGGCAGTGCAGCAAAAGAAAGACGCAGGGATGACGAAGAGGACCTTAGAGTGAGTGTTTTGAGAAAGAGATGAGAGGAAGAGGAAGAAGAAGCGAGAAATGAAGTAGTGAGAGTAAAAGAGGGGACTAAGGAAGCAACTATGGATGCCATTTTTTGGTGTGTGAGAGTGTATCTTATTTATCGTAAGCCCAACGGGTCAGGTTTCGGTGGATTTGACACGGCATCACACTAAAACAGTGTCAACTAGCACAATATTGTATCGTAATCACGTCTTGGTTCACTGAATACGCATAAAATATCAATGGTGGGGCCGGGATGGGACGGGCTCAACTCACTCCTTGTTTATCTCTCTCTCTTTTTTTGGATTTTTACTTGGCGAGCAAAGAATTTTAGCACGACAGCATATTGTCTCTTTATTAAGCATTTGCATTGTCTTCAGGCATATTGTTTTATTCTCATTCTTATACTAGGTATTTTATTCGGTTATAAAAATTGGTTTCACATACGTGGAATTGATCAATTCTGGATTTGTCCGCAACGGGGAAGTAAACTGGTCCGAGATCAAGTGGTTTACTTAGAGTGTGTTTGGTAGAAGATAAATTTATTTTATAATTGAGAATCATTATTTCTAAAAATATAGTGGAAAAATTAATTTTTTGAAATGTTATCAAAAAATTATTTGATAGATCAAAATATTATTAAGAATATAGAATGATCTTACAAAATTAATCTTACAATTAATATTCAGCCAAAAAAATTTGAGCCCCAGCAAGTAGTAACTCTCAGCTGAGAAATTTTAGTCTTTGAGTCCAACACACAACACAACATAACCTTAGCCACCATTCAAATCTCAGACCCTCGAACTCATTTTTGTTCTATTTATTTGGGTTGTGATGGGTAGTAGCAAGGATCCCAACAACAAACCCGATTCTCTATACGAATTTTCGGCATCAAATCCCTTACTATCGATGCCCTCTTGCCAATCGAAGAACAAGATTCCCAAGAATCGGAGTCAAACCAGCAGTGCCTTCATATCTCTTACACAGCCAAAGAATCCAGAAAACATCTTCGATTAGCTCTAATGTGCTTTTTCCTCATCGTGCAACTCATTTATAATTTTTTTTTTTTTTGGGCTTTCTATAATTTTGTTGATTTTTATGTTGAGATGAAGAAATGGGTAGAGAAGATAGAGGTTAGAAATCAAAAAAAAAAAGATCAAAATCGAAACTTGATTGAAGAAAGCAAAGAGAGAATACACACAAAAGGTGGATGAGGATCTAATCAAATATTGAGACGACCGAACGAACTAGAGAGAAGAGAAAGACAGTAGGGAGTTTTTCACTCAGAAAACATAGGATATTGTGGTTCGAAAATATTTGAAAAAAATTTCAATCACCTAGGAATCAAAGAATATCACCCCACTTTGTGGTATTTTTGGATGGCTTTTTGGCATACAAATGGTTCACAAATCAAAATTCTGAGAAAATTAGATTTTCGTGAAAAATTTTCAGAATCAATATATTAAATGTGGGCAAATAAGATTACCAATGTTAGTTTTTCAGGAATTCAAAATTTGTCCTTGTACCAAATGTCCCATAAGTTCATCTCAATTGTTAAATCTTTGTGAGACGGTGGTTGCTAATAAAGAGTGAAAGAGGTGAACTACCACTTATTAATATAGGTAGGTATCTAGACATAATTTAAGAGCCAATATCTTATTTGTACTACAAGGCATTATATGATATTTGATATTTATTTTTATAAAACGCACTTTACCAATCTCATATCATTTCTCTCTTCCTATATGCGTATATAGATAAAGATCATTGAGATGGTACGAGTGTATCTTGAGGATCTATGATGAAATCATGATCATAAGGATTCAAACTCACTACATGATTATTCGCTAAACTTGTTCCTAGTGAGACACCAAAAGAGGGCATTGGTCGTTTCAATTAGACTAGCACGACACTAGGTTACTAAAGTGGGGACGTAAAGTACATACCTCGCGATTGCAGGCAGATGTCTTAACATATGTTGTGGGTGGATTCGTAGCGGATCGTGTCATGCTAAACTAACCCGCTAAAAGACACCACAAAAAAATTTATAAAAGTATTGTTGGATATGTAATGTCTCTCATCGTTTAGTAATACAGATCATCCTTAGACCAATGGTTGTTATCATACACTGTATCTGAAGGGTCATGTTTTAGGGTACAACTCTATCTGTTTGAAAATGGGGAGAATAATGCACTTATGGATATATCTAAGGGCACAAGTGTATATGAATAAGCCGAAGGAATTTATCATCCCCTATGAGGAATTAATTAGTTACCCACAAGACCAATGAGACTTGAATGAATTGCGTAGAACTTGGGAATCTATGTATAGTAAGAGATCATGAAGAGTTCATCACCCCAAACACTTGACCTTCACCCTTCTTCCAAAGCCCAGCAAGCTCTCAAGGTTGAAGATGAGAACAAGAAGAAGGCATTCTTCATTGTCGTTGGAGGAGATAGTGTGGAACACCATTGGAGTGGCTTAGAGTCTTTAAATCCTCACTTGTGCAAACCTTACTATGTGATTGAAAGTTGTTCTTCATTGTCGATCGTGGAGATAGTGTGGATTACCATTAGAGTGGACCAGAGTCATTCAACCTTCTCTTGTGCAAACTTTACTAAGTGATTAAAGCATCGAAGGTATGGTCTTAATCACCCTCCTCGATTTTTTATTGAGATTGATTCATTATATGATGTAAATTGTAAGAACTCGCACCGTTAAATTAGGAATTTAATCAGTTAAATATGATTTTAATAAATAATTCCATAATTGATCCTGGATAAATATAGAAAGATTATAATAATTATATCTTATCACTTGTTAGAGGGAAAATGCAAACACTGGGTATTTTGCGGTATAATGGATACCAGCGAAGTAATCCAGAAAATAGAAATAAAAATATGAATATTTTTAAATAAATATCTAGGTTAAGAATATCAAATTTGGGATAAAAATAATAAGCAGTGATATCAGAACTAATACCGACTATTTCGCATTATAAAACGCGTACCAGGTGAAGTGTCTTGAAAAATTATAATAAAAATATGATAATTCATTGAAAAATGTCTAGGTTAAGAATATAAAATTTTAGAGTTAAACGAAAAGCTAAACTAATTAAACTAATACTATTAATTTAAGTAAGTCCACCTATATATATTTAATGACACTAAACCCTAGGTCAGAATTTTAGGTGTCTTTCATTTTTTCATGGCTTCCACCCTTTATTCTACATGAAAGACAAGTTTTTCTCCAAGAAAAATCACCAAGACTCCTTCTTTTCTTCACCAATGATCATTTCATCAATGTAAACACTTTGAGTTTGTGAGATTAGTGAAGAAAGTGAGCATCTTGAAAGAGTGTGCTTACTGCCTTGGTGAGTGAGGAGTGTATCCTTGTGTGTTTTGTGGAGTTTGAGCCATTTCCACCTACTTTCAAGCTTCAAGAACCAACATTTGTGGAGAAAGAACCAAAATTGGAAGCTTAAATTCGTGCACCTTCTTGGACAATAGCTTGGAGCTATAGTAAGACCTCTAAAGTCTCTTCTTTTTGCTATTTTCAAGCATTGGATATACACTCTACTCTTTCCTCATTATTTTCTATGAAAAAGATGAAGTTTTGGGTTGTTAAAAAGGAAAAATTTGATGATTCAAGTAAAAGGTTGTTAATTTAAGTGTAATATGGTAGTTTGAACTTCTCTTTGTGGGTAAATCGAAGGTGGGAACCTTGAGAGGCCATTGGAGATCAAATTATGCAGAAAAATCTGCATTTTTGCATTCTGCATAGGTGGTAATTCAGTTTGCAGCAGTCACTTTGCGAAAACATAACCGGAGTTATACAACTCCAAATGAGACATAAAATATGTCGTTGGAAAGCTTGAGATGTCTAGTTTAACATATTAAAATATTAGAATTTTTGGTAAAGATTTGCATATGAAGTTTAAAAAATGGTAAAGACAGTTTGTGCTTAACGGCTTTGGGAAAAGCCTGCAGTACGCTAAACGAAAAAGAAAACATGTTCTATTTGACTTGAAATTGTAGGATATGATTATTGATGATGTGTTTGCCATTAAACCAGATTGTGACTCGCTGAATTATTTGGTTGTCGGTGACCACGTTAATACTGAGTTAGTATTAGAGGACTTTACCGATACAGGTAAGCTTTTGGTCTTCGGTTTTATCCGTTGGTTGTTCTATCAAACCCCATGGGGGATTGATTTATGTGCATGGTATGTTTTCTGAAAATTATATCTGTTATGTTATGAGTCTTGGATATGTTGTTGAGCTGGATTATGAAATTATATCTGTTTATGTTATGAGTATTAGATAAGTTGTTGAGCTGGATTCTGTTATAGTGCATTGCTACATGTATATGTAGGTGGAGTAGTGTGGAAAACACATGTGTGGGGTTCCTGAGCATGGTGGACTCCATGTAAGGGGTAGAACTCTTGTAGTGTGGGTATAAGGTGAACTCTTTATACTTTTGAGTAGGTTGCAGACGTGCGTAATACCTACATTGTTCTCTGGCCAGTAGGATTATGATTTGCGCACCCACATGATGTATGTTTGAGAATGCATACACACATGACATGGACATATGCGACATTGCACACTCATTTGATATATTGCATGACATTTTCATTTTATATATTGTATTGTTTACTGCTATAAATAGCCTAGTATAGTCATTCCATTTATCTTGTTATTAATCTGCTTCTTTATATATTGCATGCACTGTTTTAGAACTTATATTATGTCTGTAAGTGAGCTTGGGTGGAGGATTCCTTAAGGACCCTTTGTCTTACTGAGATTTCTGTTAGAAATCTCACCCCTTTTTGGGGCACCTTTTCAGGAGATGACGTTCGTGAGACGGACACTAATAGAGGCAAGAGGCCAGCATAGAGATTTCATTATTGTTATGAATCATGCATATTATGATTATTCATTCTTCCATGATGAGACTTTATTATGACTAGATTTGATGGATTATGTTGTTATTTGATGTGAGCATAGGGGTTGTCTATGCCACTATTAAATAATCTGTTATTTGTTGACTTGAGTATTTGTATTGTAACACTATGTGTAATGGATGCTTTTGAATTGTTATTTATGAGTACGAGATATTTCAGGTTTTATTTTAGTGTTGCAATTACATAAAGATTGTTATTAAAAGGAAAAGTTAATCCACCATGAGAATTAGCCTTGTTTATTTGAAGAAAATAGTATATTGCTTCCGCGTTTAATTATTGCAAGCTGCGCTTTAAATACCATTCGTATGTTAATACACCGGTTGCAGACGGGCTAGTACATAAACCTCATTCTTTTTGCTACGTACATCATTATTTTATTTTTATATCCTGCATCACAACCTTTAAGTGGATAAAGGTGGTGTCTTTTTACCTTCAACACTCGAGGCAAAAGGTGTATAAAGATAGATGATAAGATATGAAGAAATATATGTAGCTAGTGGGTGTAAGCATCCCTTTAGATAACATTGAAGTTGTCCAACCCAAGGTGATGAAGTCATGGCTTGTTATCACTGTCCAAGAATGGATGACAGGATAAAGCTTAAGTTGGATTTTCCTATGCTAGGTTTGATGTCTAAAGTGGTTTATTCTACCATATGCTATGTGGAGATCATGGACTTGATTGACTTTAACATAAGCACATTAATATTATCACAACATCACTCAACATGAAGTTTTGCTGAGCCAAACATCAGTGTAACAAAATCAACAAGTAAGCTCATACAAAAAAGCATCAACAAAAACTCGAAAAAACGAAACTAAAATAAGGACTTGAAATACAAGCAAGTTTGAAGATGAAGACTCAAGCAAAGTCTAAAGTGCATATCGATTATATTCCATTAGACTTTGATGTAAAGAACTATTTCAACGATATCATTTGAGCCTCGATGAAATACATGACATCATGTGCACGAGAGATTCATGAAATCACACTTCAAATGCATAAGGAAAGGTTTAAAACTTGAATTTTACACTCAGACACTTTCCTATAGTCAATTGTGGATTTAATTAGCATTAGACATAGTTAAAATTGAATTAAAATGGATATTGCACCGAAAATTAGTCTTCTTCACAGTATTACCTACAAAACATATAGGTTTTACCTAAATAATCATATTGCTACAATGTTACCCTGGATAATACATATGTGTTACTCGGATAATGACTTTAGTTATCCAGATAACAAGCTTAGTTAACTAGACAACATGTTGCAATTATTGTCCAATTAAACTTCTAATGACTATATTTTCATACAAGGACTATATAAATAGGTTTTCTATGTACATTTGAACATGACACATCATAATTTTCTCTTACTAGTGATCATTTCCTATTTGATGCCAGCAAAAATAATTATCCTGTGATATGGGCATTTTATTATAATCTGAGCGTGGGGAATGGACTAAGTAAAAGGCTCAACCTACTAGTCTAGATCAATATTTGATTTGAAAAAAAAAGGTTCCTATAAATTTTGTATAGGATATTCCCTTTCATAGGGAAGTAGAAAATTAAGATAAAATATCAAATGAGATTTATGTCAGAAAGGAATCCATTAGTTATTATCTCGCACTTGTTAGCTATCTTCTGAAGATAGGCCTTGGTTGTGCACTTTATTGTGCTTGAATCCAACTCTATTACAAAATTATGGTCCTGCAATTCTGTGATGCACCATCGTGGAGAGTGTTGAAGAGTAACCATCAAGAGCACTTACTTGTTTACAATGAAGTTGAGATGCCAAGGTGCCGAATATTATAATGACTTGCCCTCATTTATGACCATTGGATTGGCTGTGATCAATGTTGTCAAAATTGAGTTTCTACGTAGAAACGGAAGGGGATGGTGGAAACGTAAATTGTAAAAATGACACAAAACGTAAAGTTTCTACTACTTAAGGTCAAGATACAAAATTATATAAAAAAATATCACATAAGTCGCTACTCAAAATTCAATGAACAACTTCATATTTAAAAGATATAAGTCATATAATATATAAGACATAAGTTTAAAAACATAAAAAAGAGTTTAACAATTCCTACAACAAGTTCCAAAACATCAAAAGAACAAAGTTTAATAACTTTTAAATTATATCAATTGATTCAAATCAAATAGATCAATTGCATGTCCTCAATGTCCTCTTCTCTTGCTCCTATAACAAGTTCATTTGCAATAAAATGTAATAGATTGATTCAAAATCCACCTCAGCTTGGTACTCAAACTTTTCACTTGTGGCTTCACCCTCTTCTTTTTCTGTAACAGCGACCGCACGCGAGGGTTTTTTTTCTAGATAGCTAGAAGAAGATACTGTGCATTTTGATTTGGGAGAAATGAAACTAGAAATTTTTAGAAAAAAAACCTAGTCATAGGTTAAAAGTTGACTCGATTCATCTTTTTTTGTATAAGACTCGTTTTAGTTTTTTGGTTTAAGCAAAAATGTAGAAACTTGCATTTTTTACCATTTTTACACAGAGTTTTTACTGAGGAGAGTTTTTACTTGTGTTTTAACAACGTAAAAACATAAGTTTTTATATTCTTACACTAGTTTTTGACAACAATGGTTGTGATGCTCTGTTTCACTAACTCCTTCCATAACTCTGAAACTTGAGGAAGTTTCTCTTATAAATAAGGGTGGAGCTCTTTGCTAATAGTTTTACTTTTGTCTTTTTAAATTTATTCCTTGTAGTTTTACTTTTGTCTTTATTATCGACGAAATTTTTCGATGAAAAAAATTCCGTGGAAATTACTGACGAAATTTTCGCACAGAATTTTCGACAGAATTCATTTTTCGTTGAATTTTTTTGACAAAAAATTGATTACGTAGAAACTTTTACGATGGAAAATGGATTCCATCGAAGATTTTCGACGGAAAATGAATTCCGTCGAAAATGGATGAATAAAATAAATGTAAAAAAAATTAATTTTGTGAAGATTTTCGACGGAAAATGAATTTCATCGAAAATGATTGAATAAAATAAATGTAAAAGAAATTAATTTTGTGAAGATTTTCGACAGAAAACGGATTAAGTCGAAGATTTTCGACGGAAAATGAATTCCATCGAAAATGGATGAATAAAATAAATTGTAAAAGAAATTAATTTTGTGAAGGTTTTTGACGGAAAATGGATTTCGTCGATGATTTTCGACGAAAAATGGATTCCGTCGAAAATGGATGAATAAAATAAATTGTAAAAGAAATTAATTTTGTGAAGGTTTTCAACGGAAAATGGATTTCGTCGAAGATTTTCTACGTAAAATGAATTCCGTCGAAAATGGATGAGAAAATAAATTGTAAAGAAATTAATTTTGTGAAGGTTTTCGACGAAAAATGAATTCCGTCGAAGATTTTCGACAAAAAATGAATTCCATAAAAAACGGTTGAATAAAATAAATGCAAAAAAAATTAATTTTTGTGAAGGTTTTGGACGGAAAATGGATTCCGTCGAAGATTTTCGATGGAAAAAGAATTCCATCGAAAATGAATTAATAAAATAAATTGTTAAAAAAATTATTTTTTCACATCTTCTCTCCTAAAGTCCCCTCTCAAAATGTTTTCCCCCTCGTGAACATTAAGAATTTGAGCGGCAATCAATGTCCCTTTCCCACTTCCCTCTCCAAGGCCCTTTCTCTTAGAAATGAAGACGCTCGCTCCTTTTTCATGTTGTCGCTTCTTCAGGTCACTCATTTATCCTTCTTTCTCATGAAATTTTTCTGGGTTTTTTTTTTATATTTGCTATTTGGTTAGGTTTCCGGTGGAGTTGGGTAGCATAGAATCGATGATACCTTTGCATAGTGCGGTAGCTTCAGCACGATTAGTATCAAGTTTGTGCATTGAATCTCTATATTGGTGTTTAGTTCCTCAAGGTGAGTTCATGAGTAATGTCCTTGTGGGTGTGTGAGATTGAACTTGAGGATAAGAATGTTCTTGAAGAAACCCTCACACTCACAATCCCCTGATCCTCTTCTTATTCTTCCCTCGTCATTGTCTACGATCAACTCGACAGCTACATCACCGACCCAATGAGCTCCTCCGAAAGTTTCCAGAACGAGGGGTTTTTGTGGCTTAGACTGTAACTAACTACGCTTGTGTCATTTGTGGTGCTTGTACAGGCACTTGCATTTAAAATGGCTTTGGAAGCAAAGGGCCTCTCATCAAATGTCTACGTTGGGATGCGGTGCTGGTACCATTCACTGAAGAAGCAGTTCAACAAGTAAGTTCGTTTACTTTTTTGGTCAAATGTCACCACTCTGCTTTTTTCTCATCATTGCTTAAAAAAATTGAAGGATATATGGTGTATTTTGTTTCAATTTTTACCATGGAGTCCATTGAAGAGTAGGAAAGCTTAGCTTTGCTTCCAGGAGTCCATTGAAGATTCCTTCTATGTGTATCTTGTTTTTTTCTTGGGGTAGTACTACTAGACCTTCACCTTCATGGTGTTCTACCTCTGACTCTGGGAGTGACCATGCGACCCTATTACCCTTGTTCAAGGCAGCATGTTCCTTAAATATCTTCGGAGTCTCTAGCAACGATGCAAGGAGGGGGTATTTATCTTCTAGAGCTGATCCTTTTTCACAAGCTTTCTCAGAAGGTCGATTGGATTCTAAAAAATCTTTAGCCTGCCTCGATATCTCCTTCGAAAATCCTATTTGGAAATGAATGCTCTGTATATACATATCATCATCTACACGATCCTCTCGTTCTAGAAGGTCCAAAGCTTCCTTCAACACTCCATCAAACATTTGTTCTAGACATGAGCTCTCTATTCCCTTCAATTGTTCCATCATAGGATCCCTTGTAGGAATTATTGTCTGTGATATGTTAGCTATATCATTCACATCCTGAAAGACCAACGCTAAAGCAACAATAGGGAACTTCCCACGAGCCCAGAAATGAGGATTCCCTCCATTGCCTCTAAAGTCAAACCATTCTGGAATCTCAGTTTGGGGCATCACAACTTCTAATCCACGTATCTCTTTTGACACCTATCATATCACAAAAACCAATTTTGTTAATAAAATAAGAGAAATATACATCATAACATACTCTCTTTAAGGTGTAAAGAAATAGTGTGCAAACGTTGTTTTCCTAAGATAAAGGTATAAGATTTTAGCACAAGTAATAAAGTGGTGATACCTGAGACCATAACATGGTTGACGTCTCTCTAGTTAAGGAGAAGCAGTATCCTACATCTACTTTCTGAATAGTATATGGCAAATCTGAAATGTCCTCAAGCTCACACAGCGATGGACATTAAGAATCCTCTATGAACCTTGTAAGGATTCTCGAAGTTGAGAACATCCTCCAATTTTAAAGGCAACAACATTTGGCAACATCAATAAGCTACTTGGTAGATATCTGAGTTTCCTGCTACCTGGCATCTCAATACAAACAAGCCCAATAATATTACCAATGCTCCACGGTGTGTTCTTATATTACTAGCCTATTTAATCCAGTGCTCCACGGGTTGCATTTTTGTATCATCATGGTTTGCTTCTAAATGTTCACAACAGTGCTCTCAAGCAAAGAATCGCTGCCCTGGCACAAGCCAAGATCTTCGAAGATGGTACTTGATTTACCTATTATCTGTTTCTGAACTATATTATCTGCATTGATTGTTCTTATTTAAGAAGCTGATTTATTTATTTATTTGGTAAACTAGAAGCTGATTTTATTACTGAATGATTTTGTTAATGTTGAAACAATTAAGTTTAAATAAGAGATAATGTTTCAAGGCTTTAAAAGCTATAAGAACCTTTTAATAAGATGTACAACTTTTCTGAAATTATTATTTGTTAAGAGTTAGTTTTGTATCTGATTAAAGTGTAAGAGTATGCTACTTGCTATAGGATTAGTTTATATTTTTATTTTATTTTTCAAATGTGAAATTAATCTGAGTTTTACATATCTAACTGCAGCAGTCACGTGATGTGTTTACTTTAAAGAGAGGATGATTGGAATGCAGGGAAACCCATTTGCACCAGTGACATTAAAGAGAGGATGCTATCCAATTTTGCATGTGCCTCCAATTTCCAAATGGTGGGTGAGGAATTGTAAACAACATTCGTGTTGCTGCTATCCTTGGTTCCACATTGAATGGAGAGTTCGAAGATGTCAAGCTCTTGAATGATGTCCTAATCGAAAAGAATAAGGAAACTGGGTCTCTCTCTCTCTCACTCTATGAGTTTGTGTATTGAACAGATTGGTTGAGGCTTAACTGACATGTGAAATCCTTTGGTAGATGGGACACTCCAATTCATGTGGATGCAGCCAGTGGTGGATTCGCGCCATTTCTTTATCTAGAGCTTAAGTGGGACTTCCGGTTGCCACTAGTGAAGAGCATCAACGTTAGTGGACATAATCACATAAATATGATCTAGTCTATGCAGGAATTGGTTGGGTCATCTAGAGAAGCAAGGAAGACCTTCATGAGGAACTCATCTTCCACATTAACTATCTCTGAGCAGATCAACCCACCTTCACCCTCAACTTCTCCAAAGGTAACATACAATTCACACGCTCAATTGTTCTAACTACTAACTAGAATAGACCTGAATTACTTTCTTTCAATTTGTACCATTTATATTAGTCGTTTATTATGCATTATAGTGATTTCTTTCATAAAATATGCAAGGTTGGAAACTTTATTATTTTCATTCAAGGTTGAAAACTTTCAAATTTCAGTTTCAATTTCACAATTAATTTCCAAATTCCACTTTCAATTTCACAATAAATGTCATTTACTATTTTCTTTTAAGGTGAAAACTTTGAAATTCGAATTTCAATCAATGTCATTTAGTGAAAACTTTGAAATTCGAATTTCACAATCAATGCATTTAATATTTTCACTTAAGAAGCACGAGAGACTTCTGCATGTTTGACACCTCTCCATCCCTCAAGCTCCCACGGTTACTGCCTTTTGACCAATTGTCCAAACTTTTCAATTCCATTCCAAGTTACTACCCATTTCTTAAATTTATTTTAAAAACATGATCTTAAAATATACATAATTTTGAGGCTATGTCCAGAACATAGGGTATTATATTTGTGTTTAGATTAAATCATTAAATTCTGTTCTTGTGAATATTTTAGATTAAATCTTATTTTCATAGTTTGTTTGAGCAAGTAATGATATTACAGTAAGTATTGCAATGCAGTGAGGAATTTAATAATTCACCACGAAAATGAAAGTGATGCTGACATTAAACAGATGGCAGAACAGAAGAGGAGGAAGTCCAATTTGCAGCTACAAATGATGATGAAGTGATGAGGTTGAGCGCAGAAATTGTGAGACTTAGTGAAGAGAACACTCGCAAGTTCCATTATGTATTGTAGTTTTTCAAATTCTTTGTATACGATTCATATTTTTCATTATGTTAGTTTTAATTTGTAAATGTGATATTAAATACAATTAATATTTTTCATAATGTATTGTAGTTTTTGGGCATTGATCTTAGTTTAATTGTGCATTATATGCTTGAAAATCTTATTTATTTATTGAATCAAAATTCATATGAAAGATATTTTTTTAAAAAAATTAATTCAAATATTATTGGTGAAATTTAATCAATTTTTAAAAAATTAATTCAAAATTTTCGACGGAAAACAAATTTCGTCGAAGATTTTCGATGGAAACGAATTTCGTCAAAGATTTTTCACCGAAACAAATTTCGTCAAAGATTTTCTACGGAAAATGGATTCCGTCGAAGATTTCCACGGAACAAATTTCGTCGAATATTTTCCACGGAAACAAATTCCGTCGAATATTTTCCACGGACACAAGTTCCGTCGAAGATTTTTGATGGAAATAAATTTCGTTGAATACTTTTGACCGAATTTTTAATTCCGTGAAAAAATGGGCTACCAACGAAGCAGAATTTGACAGCTTGAATTCTGTTTAAAACTTCAATTTTGACGAAATTTATACCATTTTTGACGAAATTTTTCCGTCAAAAAAATGGACTTTTTTAGTAGTGTTGTATTGCAACCCTTTATATTCCTATTCAAACCTCTCCTTTCTTGTGGCACAATTGCCATTGTTGAGAAAGCTTATGCTAGATGTTGGAGTGTTTTTTGATGGTAGCTAAACAAACATATGAGAAAATAATCATAGTAATCTCAAGGTTATCTAACTATAAGATTTTCAACCGCATACGCACAGTAAAATAACCATTTTATTGTTATCAAAAAAAAAAAAAATAACCATTTTATAAACATATAAGTCATTCTTGCTAGAAATGAGTGTTTGAATGTTAACTTTAAAAACAAAAAACCTAAAATCCTACTCTCTTTTTTAATACTTTTTTATTTAAGTTAAAATCCCTGTCTTTTAGGAAAAACAAAAACCAAAAGTTAAATTTTTTTTTCAAAATCTAAATTTGCTCAAACCCCAACTCCATCCAATCTCACCTTTGTATCTATCGTTGTCACTGTCATCGCTACCTCCTTTACCATAGCAACCACCACCACCACCACAATCATTGCCCCCTGCCACCACCCATACCACCGCTACCACCCCACCTCCACCACCCTGCTAACACTATTTTTGCCTCCACCATCCCACCACTGCCATCACCACCTCCCTTTTGCCGCCATTAACTCCAAATCTTGCTTCCATATTTTATTTTTACATGTCATTTTTGTAATTTTATACATAAAAAGTGCTTTTAAATTTTAATATACAAATAATTTTTTAAATTAAAAGTTCTTTTCACATGTTATATCTAAATGCAAAATAACTTTAACGTAAAAAAATCCTTCGAAAATAAATAAGATATATATTTTTAGGATATGTTATTCTGTTTACCATTGTTTATACCTGTCAACACCGTTAGATTACAATCTCATCTAACGATGGAGATTTGCGGAGTAAATAAACCTGTTTGTCCATTTCTTTCTCCTCGTTGCCTCCCATACCCTTTCTCTCTATCGCACCATATCGTACAAGAAGAACTTTAGGTATCGTACCCACAACAAGCTCACGGCTTCGCACATTTGAAAATTGTAGATTTGAAACAAATCCAGTTGGGGTAGGCAACCTTTTTCACTTTTTTTAATCTTATTTTTGTACATTTTAAAGTCGCACATTTGCTCCTCACGGTAATACTTGTTCATTCATGAGAGTTAGCGTCATATAATTTGACAACATAATTCACCAATTGATCAAGTGTCCCATATAACAGCCTGTTGTACACTGGTATTAACATTAATTATGATATTAAGCGCAGTTACAATCACAGCAATTCATTTATAAAAATGCGAGTAAACTTTTTCCGTTTATTACGCGAGCGTTTAAAACAATAAAAGCGTAATAAATAAAAGCTGTGACCGTAACTGTAAACTCTTTGCGGAATAATTATTTAAACAACTTATATAACTTATTTTACAACTCTCAAGTCACTAAGGGGTTCCCATAAACTCACTTAGCCAAAGTTGCAAGTAGATTCATTCGAAGAGGAGAAGTAGACTTGAGCATGAAAAGTTGCAAGATTTGGTTTTCATTAAGTATAATCAAGCACTCAAAGAACGCTTTGACAATCGTGATTTGATTGACCCCATTCTCCTAAATGACATTGATGATAGTAATGAGTGGTTGCTAGGAGGTGGGAATGATGAAAATGCTAAAAATGACTTTGTTTTTGGTGATGATGGCTTGACTTGGGGAAATGTTGCAACTGCAAGTGGGGCTAGCCAACCTTTACAGTATACTAGGCGACGGACAAGATTGCAAGGGCAAGCTAGAGAAACACTTTCAAGCTCTAAGGGAAGGGGAAAACAAAAAGGAAATGCAACTATAGAAGTTGAGGAAGAAGATGAAGAGGAACAAAGTGGTGATGAAGACATTGAAGAGGAAAAAGAAGAGATTTACAACTTAGAGACAAGTGAAAGTGAAGATGAAGATTTGGATGCTCATGATTCCAATTCGGATTAGTTCCTTAAGTTCTTTGATAATTGATTATGACATCTCACTTAAGTGCCAGTTTGAATTTTTTGCCACTTTATTTTGTTGTGTTACATTATTTGAGACTTTAGTTCCTCCAATTTGCTTATGGTTTGAACTTTAATGTTTGAAATCATTTATGTTTGAGTTTGACATCCTTCAAATTTGTTTTTTATGTCACATTTTCATTTTTAAAATTTTATATTTATGGAGTACAATTTAGTGTATCACTTAGGTACACTTTGCACAGTAGCGTTGTAACGTTACACGTTATAGCGCTATAGCAGTTTAGAGGGTCGGCCGCTACGCGCCGCTATCCGAGATTAATAAGTATGGGTAGGATATGGTGCGATAGATAGAAAGAAGAGAAGAGAGAATGGGTGTGGAAGATAGTAAGGAGAAAGAAAGAGGGAAAAAAATTTATTTTATTCCGTAAATCTTCACCTTTAAATGAGATTGTATTCTAACGATGCTGAAAGATGTAGACAAGTGATAGAAAAAATAAAGTAGATAGAATAACCTATCATTTTTTTAAAAATTTGTACTGCACAAAAATCAAATCAAATTAATTTAATTGAATAAATTTGAATTCTACAATACAACTTAACTAATTTTTTTTTGTTTTACAAATCGCCCAAACTAAGAGATATTTATTGTGGGGCTACTATAATGTCGAGTGCTAAATCATAATAAAGCATCCCTAATATATAACATAATGTTAAACCCATTATTTTAGGGTCACTGTCACATCAAATATTGGTTAAAATTATATATTCTTTTTGCCTATTTGCTTCCCTCCCATAGTCCCATAGACTTAATAAATCAACTTGGGGCTATCTAGGTTTAAAATGACTAAAAAAAATTTCTTTTATTTTTTTTTCGCTTCTGTGGCCCAGTATCCTGTAGTCTTCTTTACAGACATGTGATTCAATGTTAGGAGCTGTTTGGTTGAAGGCATTTGTTGAGAATGATAGATAAATGAGTAGTGGGAATATCAGATACCTACATTTGGTTGAAGGTGGTTCCTGACTTAGCTACCTAAATGGGTTCCTAGCAAGGGTCAGGATCATTTTACACCAGTGTAACTTACACTCTCATTCTTGTCCACTGATTCCACTTATATCTAAGGGTTCAAATTTTTTAATAATGTGAGCCATTTGATACAAGTGGATCAATGATCAAGATTGAGTGTAAGACTTATAACTCTTACACTAGTGTAAGAATATCCTGCCCCTCCTACCAAACGTATTTGCATATCAATTTGAAGACATATTGCCGGCCAAAGTTACCCTTCTCCTAGGTGGTATTAGTGAAAAATTGGATATTTTCTCACAAGGAAAAGGTGCCCAAAGACGAGCATACCCTTCTCGTAGTTGTTTGGGATCTATGAGCCACTTGGCATCCAAATTGAACTCTCCAACAAAGTGAATCTCGTTACCAGATCCCATTCTACTTTCCCTCAAGAAGATGTGAAACTAAGTAGTATAACAAGTAACAGAATCACTCACACACAACAAAAAGACCATGCCCTTCAATACACTACAAGGAACAACTCAAAGACACGTGGTTGAAATGAATCAAAGGTACACAACAGCAAAGAGGTAGCTTTCATTTCTGGGTTTGACAAAAGAATTGTTTAACTGGGTACCCAAAAGTCACCTTTCCCAATAAAGAGTTTAGAAGCACCCACCAAAACTAATGAATGAAGTAAAAGGTTGAAAAGAGGCACCAAAACTAAATGACCCAGATGGAGATTTGGGACAAAATGGAGAAGATGGTTGGTGTAGTTGGATGAGAAGAGATGAACATTGGGATTTGACTTGATGTGTACGGGTAGAGTAGCATGCCACCGTAAATAAATTTTACAAACAGGGTTATTTTCGTAAAGTTACCTAATATTTCTATCTATATTTTACCTACAACCAAACATAGATTTTAAAAAAGTTATCTAATTTCTCCGGTAAATTTTTTTCCAATCAAACAACTTTTTTTTACATTTTCCTACCTATCTCACTTTCCAACCACAATTTATGAGAAACCACAATTTTAACTAAATGGATCCACTTTGAATTTCGTAGGGATCTCGAGACTAATTTTTTTTTGTAAGAGACTAAAATTTAGACCATATTTTTTATTAGGGACCCAAAAAAGACTTTGCCCATAAATTATTATCCAGAGCATTTCCACTGTTCCACATATAATTTCACTAAACTTCAAATAGGTCCGTATAATTTACAAGTCTTTTTTAACAAATTTGTTATACCTCTATCAATTTTTGAAGAGTGAATATTCAAATTAATCCTCCAAAGATACGTAGGACATCACGTTAGTCCTTAGGGGGTGTTTGGTTCAAGTTTTTGGAGAGGATTACCGGTAATCCTTCTTTGGTAAATGTAATTACCACGTTTGGTAGAAGGAATAAATTACGATTTCCGGATATCCAAGGATTACCGGTAATTTGATTTATAAAGAAAAGTCACTATTCAGATTACCAAAAATAATATGGTAATTCGGAATACCAATCAGAATACCAAGTAAAGGGAAAGCACAACAATAAATTTTGAGACAAAAATACCCCAATACACATAAAAATCTAGACCCAATCTATCAATTACAAAAGTAAAAATAGTTTGGGGTTATTTTTGTAAAATAACCTCATATTCCAAGTCATATTTCGTTCTAAACCAAATATGGAATCAGTAATTTTTACCCAGTATTCCCGGTAATATTTTGGCGAACCAAACACATCTTTCGTAAGATTCCAAGTAAACTCAATTTCTACTGAATTCCCATTAATCATGATTCCCGGTCACCAAAAAATTTCTCCTGTACCAAACACATAGTTAACGATTTTGCACATCAATTTAATCCATGCATCTTTTGACATTAATTTGATTTTATAAGTTGTTACTTTTTTTACATTACAAAGCACTGAATTTATATCCAAAATTTCTATCGGACCAAATTGATATCTTATGCATTTTCAAATTACTAATTTGAACAAGGTTGTTAAATCGCAATACGTATCATGTATTGTTTGGTCTATTTTTTATATCATGTATCGTGAATCGTATCTAATCATAAGAAACAGAAACATAATTTAAAAATATATATTAAAATATTTATTTAGTTATTTCTTTTATTAATATAGAATTTTTATATTGATTTTTGAGTTTAAATCACAAAACAAATCTTTATTTTCTTTTCCTTATTAATAATAATTTTTTAGATTTTTTTAATTAAAATCATAAACTAAATCTTTATTTCTTTTTTTTTTATAAAAATTATAAATTTTGATTTAATTTTCATATCGTATGATACACTATACGTATCGTATTGTACGATATAAATCCCGTTCTGATACACCTCACAATATGTATTGTTGTATTTGTGAATCATATCGTATTGTTCGAATGATATCGTATATCGTACTATAAATTGAATATCTATTCTTGCTAACCGCAACCGCGATTTGACAATGTTAATAAATATACATTTATATATCAAATAGTAGTAGCTCAATTGGTGCATAGGAGCTAAGCAGGTGGGGGTGAAAGCATGCGTTTGAATCTCTCTAGTACCACCTTTGTGAGGGGTTTAAAGCCTTAATCCTGAACCCGTCCCGAATCGAATTAGTTGCGAATCAATGAACCGATTGGAATATTTCCCAAAAAAAAATATACATTTATATATACTTCTAGATCCCATTCTTTGATATGGTTATATGTTAAAGAAATTAAATTATAAAATTTTATAATTACTGATATTTTAATTGAAAATTAGCTAAATTATTATGACTGTTTAAATATTAAAAATATAAAGACTTAGTTAATTATAATAAAAAAAAATTCTTAACTATTTTCAGCTATATTGCACCGACACCGACATGGGACATGAGACACGATACGACATGACACTTCGACACGTTAATTCTACAAAATATTAGATTTCTTCAACACGTTAGGACACATTTTGATACTAAATAATATTTTTAATTTATGTAATATATATTATATTTAATATTTAATAATTTAGCAAAAAAATAAAACTAAACTTATAAAATCCATTATTTTTGTAAAGAAACGTAAGGTGTAAATATTTATTATTATATTTTCAAATTAAAAATCTCTTATACACTTCAGTTAAATTTATTAAGTATCCATTTTTAATTTTTATTATATCAGTTTGGTAAAACATCAATCAATTTTTCATGATATATAATAAAATTTCAAATATTATAGATGTCGGAGCATGTCAGAGTATTGGGGAGTATCAGACACGAACTTCAAATTTTTTTGAAGTATGGCTGCAACATAAATTTCCAGGGGGAAGGATGTTGTAACTAGGGGTGTTAATGGGCCGGGCCGAGCCGAGCTTTGATCTTAAAAGGCTAAGCTTGTGTTTAAATGCGTCAGCTTGATCAAGCATGTTACCTGTTATGAATATAATTATCGGCCTGTGGCCTGACTTATTTACAAAAAATAAAAGCCTGATTTAGCCTGTTTTAAAAAAATAAGACAACAAAAATTCATCCAAACAGAATGTACAATCAACAACACTAGTAATTCCATAAATATTCATAAAGTCAATGTATATCCAAATAACATAATATAAAACCAAATCATTCAAAAAATTTGTTTAACCAATAAAATAGGGTGAAATAGATTATGGAGAGAGTGGGGGGGGGGGGGGGGGTGATTACAAGTAGTATAAAAAATTTAAAAAAAAATAATATACTAGGTCAGTCTGAGAGGCTCTAAGACCGAACTTGAGGCCTTTTTATTAAACGAGCTTTTATACAAGTCAAAACCTGATTCCAACGACCAATTTAGGCATGTAAGCTCAGGCATTCACGAGCCAAGCCAAAGGCTCCTGGTTCGTTTGTCACCCCTAATTGTAACACTACTAATGTTACTACCAATCAATTTCACTGTTAGATCGATTATGTGGATCTAACAGTTATATTTGTTTTCATCTTTGTATGGTTATGATTCCCCATATTTAATATTTTATATTTATTTTCACCTTTGTATGATTATAATTTCTAATATTTAATGCTTTCACATTAAATATGAGGAATAATAATCATACAAAAATGAAAATAAATATAATCTTTGGATCAACATAATTGATCTAACGGTAAAATTGATTGGTAATAACACTAATTGGTTGTTATAATATCTTTACCCTTAATTGTATATAGTTTTTACATAATTTTGAAATAAGTTATTATATCACTGAGCACATGGATGAATTCAACGGCAGGGATGATTCTAACTTTTTTTATCTTTGGTTGAAAATTCTAACTTAATCAGTAATCAGTTCGAATTTTGTAAATAGAGATTTTATGCCTTTATGATACTGCTTGAACCCAATTACTCCGGAAATCAAATAGGGTTTTATAAAAGTTACGTGGGAGGAAAAATAATTCTGTCATGTTATAGAGATTCGTTTTTTGTATCTTAGATTTTTTTTTTATGCTTCAAAAAATGCAGGTCTCTTAAAATGTTATGTGTGTAGAAAAAATGATTGTATCATGTTGCATGATGAATATAAACTCTATGTGTGTAAGAAAAATGATTGTATCATGTTGCATAATGAATATAAACCCCAATCAAATAACCAGTGAAAGAAAAAGTTACTATAGTCAATTAAGTTTTTTAAATTGTAACTGTAATTTAACTAACTTTTCAATTAAATTATCATCAATTATAAAATTTTATAATTAAATTTCTGCAACATATAACCATATCAAAGAAGGGAAATGTTTTTTTTTATGTTGTTGGAGATAGTTATCTTATGTTAGTGAAATAAAATTATAAAAGGAACCCACAAATAATTGAAGAGAGAAAAATAGAAGTATGACCTACCTTTGTTATGTGTACGTACAGAGGTGAGACTCACCTTTGTTATGTGTACGTAGAAATTTGATTTATCTTATGTTGAATGAGATAAATATAACCCATCAAAAAATGGACTCTCTTTGTACTAAAAAAGAAAAAAGAATGGACTTTCTAGGTGTATATAAGTTAAATATTTATTAACTCTGTCAAATGACGATTGCGGTTACAAAGAATTAGATATTCAAATTAGTCATCTGAAAATTGGGATAGGATATTATAAGAATCAAGTAGTATTATTATTAATATTATTATCAGTCAATTTTATCATTATATAAATTATGTTGATCTAATAATTATACTTATTTTTATCTTTATATGTTTATGATTCCTTATATTTAATGTAAAAAATCATAATAATAAAAATATTAAATATGAAAAATCATAATCATACAAAAATAGAAATAAATATAACTATTTAATTAACATAATCAATCTAGGGGAATGATCCGTTTACAATTTTTTTTTACAAATTTTTGCAAATTACACTATGTACTTCTGGGATGGAAGAACATAGTATAACCTAGTGTTTTCCCGAAAAAACATAGCGTATTTTGTTAGAGTTTGTAAATAAAAAGTTTGTAAATTTAAATCTCTCCATTAATTTAATAATAATTTGATTGATAATAATATTAATTAGTTATTATACTAAATTACTAGTTAACAGTTAGCACTAGGAAACCACAAGAAGTCAAAAACCTTAAAACCAGTAGGGCATGATAAACTGTTTCAGTGTCTCTGCAAAATAGAAGGAAATCTGAGAATGGTGGCGACGAACGTGAAGGCAGAAACCATGTCTTTGATGGACAAGCGGAATGCGGTGGAGGCTGAGATGAACGCCATCATCGCTCGCCTCTCTCAGCCTGGCGCTCCTGGTCTTTCCGGAAATCTCGTTGATTCTGAGGTTTTCTCCTTTCTCTTTTTTCTTTTCTAAGATTTCCCACAACACAAATTTTAAGTATCTAATATTACTTGAAAGTGACGATGCTTGATTTTCTAGGGCTTTCCTCGTACGGATATTGATATTCCAGCTGTTCGAGCTGAACGACGTCGTCTTGCAGGTTGGTCTTTTCAATCGTATATTAACAATATTGATTAACATAAATTTTGCGCTAAAAATTGGTACAAAATATTGATGCACTAAATACGGGGTTTGAACTTTGAAGGCCATAATCTCTCATGGTTTAGCAAGTACCAATTTCTAAGTGTTGAATAGTTTAGTTAACTTTTTAAGGGTTTCAATTCAAGTCTCACTGTATTATAAGTGAGGGATAAGTATTGAGACACTCGTATAAATTATAACACATGGATTATTTTTCAGCATCTTCTGTCTTACATGGCATCATGTGTTATAATTTAAGTGGATGTAGCATTGAGTCCTACAGGAGCACTAAAAATTTTCTCCTCGGGTAGTGTCATTGTTACGTCAACGTGCTGCCATTTTGCTCTTTTGTAATTTTTATTCTCTTTGCAGAGCTGCGTAATGACCACAAGGAGATAACTGAGAAAATAAATCAAAATATACAAATTTTACACTCAGCAAGACTTGGAAATAGATCATCACCCTTCCAGAGTTCAGGTAGCACCATAAAATCAATCTTCTTATATCGTTTGTTTGAAGTAACTTTGGCTTCTTATTGATGTTACATAGTGGAACATTCTTTGCTCTTGAAGACAATATATTCTGCATCACATATGTACAAGTGACATTTGTTAGGTTTTTTTCACTCAAACCACATGATTCTTCATTGAACTTGATTTAGGGTACTTCCTAAAAGTAAGTCAGAGTGTCAGACTATGTCCCTATACTATCCATATCCAAATAGAATTAAATCAATTAGAAGCTTGTAACTTTTTAAATGTATTCGCAAGGTATCTAACTTCCTAACATATAAATTTAAGGGGCTAATGGGGTCATTTGGTACTCAAATGAAACACAACTTCGGAACCAATTTACTATTTCTGCATAACTTTAATTTCTAACCAGCTATTTATTTTAACTTGTTAACCTACATTCACCCACTCATTTGCTATGAAATTCTACCTATATGTGCTTCTAATATACATCATGTTTATTGCATAAATCTGATCATACCAAACTCATGTACTACAACTATCAAACAGCCCTGATTCCAAGGTAACGGCAATAGAACTCCAAATCTGCAAAACATGTGCCACCATGGTACAAATCTGGTTAGTGAGACAGTAGTTTGTAGAATTTAATAAAGTAAGAGACATCATTAGTAGAATTGGGCTGTTTTATTGATAATAAAAAGGAAATAACAAGAGATCATTCTCTTCAAGGAGCACTCTCCTATCTTCTGAGATTTCTCTCAGCCTAAACTTAAAACAAATTTCGGTCTACCTATAGGAGATTAGCCTCCTCCTATTAAGATAAAAGACTTTCAGCATAAAGATAAGATAGCTAACTAAAAAAAAGAGATACTATAACTAACAATCCCAATCCTATCAACTTATGGATTCAAATAATTCAAAAGTGCCCGGCTATAATAACTAATCATGTGGCTAACTAACATGATCATCTGATTAAGGTGATATAACATTATCTTCTGGTTCTGGTGAAGTTGATCTGATCTTTCTGGTATATACTTTTAACGGCTGAGGACCTCTAATGTTTCAGATCGTATCACACCACCTAGATCTTCTATATAAATCAAGTTTATTACATAAATTTGACAGCTCCAAACTCATGTACTACAACTACCAAACAGCCATGATTCTATGGTAACAGAAATAGATCTCAAATTCTGCAGAACATGTGCCACCACCTAGATCTTTTGGTAGGGCTACATATATAATCTATCCAGTCAATTTCAATTTGTATTATGCCACGATCCAAGCATCAATTTAGAATCAAGTGAAGGTAAGTGCAGTCCACAGAGAAAGAAGAGAAGTACATAGAAGGTGGGTGATAAATCCTATTAAAACTAATAAACCAACAAAACAGGGATACCATAAACAGAAAGGTCTCACCAATTCCTTTGCGAATCCATAATAGCACCCTGCTGCCTCCCCCACCGATGTCAAGACTGTGAACTCTGCTGACACCTATGGAGAAGCCAAACAACCATTATACATAGAGTTGCGAGGGAGGAAATCTCTGATGAAAAATTCTAGCTTTATTGTCAAACTATAAGCACATCAACCCTGCAAAAGCCGCCCACTTCTAAAAGATCTTAAAATCTTTCTTTCAACTTAAGCCCCAAAAAGAATTGTTCCAAAGAGGTTGGACAAAGCCACTGCTCCTCAAAGATGCCAAAATCTGATTGTAAATTTGCCATGCAGCCTTGCAGTAATACAACGTAAGAAAAGATGATTGTTTTTCATTGCATTTTGATGTTAAAGTAACTAATTTTCAGATTTCGCAATTGTATTGTTTTCTGAAGTGGGAAGTATGAACGTCTGCTTTAAGCATTTCTTCCTTTCTTCTATGTTTTATTTGAAGGAATATTACTCTCCATATAAGAATATTACTGATATTCATTACATCATGTTGTATGTTTACCTTTATGCTAAGGTATGATGATGGTTCAGATTATTAATTTTCAGATTTCACAATTGTATTGTTTTCTGAAGTGGGAAGTATGAACTTCTGCTTTAAGCATTTCTTCCTTCATTCTATGTTTTCTTTTGACGTAATATTACTCTCTATATAAGAATAACTGATGATATTCATTACATCATGTTGTATGTTTGACTTTCTGCTAAGGTAATGATGATGGTTCAGATACTCAATCTTCTTCAGCTGTAGATGCTGTTGCATCAACACCATCACAAAATGTCCTTCTCAGACATTCCCCCAACTCCATGGATGTGGATGTGCTAGTCAGTAGACCCTTTGCAATGGTTGACGAGATAGCAGATGCATCACCAGCAGTAGAGGATGGTTTACAACTTGGAGATCAAATTTTGAAATTTGGCAATGTGGAAGCAGGTGATAATTTGCTCCAAAGGCTTTCTTCTGAGGCTCAGTCAAACCTGGGCCGTACAGTTGCTGTTGTTATCATGAGGCAAGGCTCAGTGATCAACTTAACTATCACACCTAGAGCTTGGCAAGGCAGAGGTCTTCTGGGGTATGCCTACTGTCCCTATTATTTTGTTCTTTATTATCTAGTGTGCTTTTAGTACCATACGGTCCATACCAGTTTTGTTTTAGAAAAGAGGTAAACATAACTAAAAATAAAATTCCATTCCTTTTACTTTGTCCTACCTTTCCCAAGTCCAATACCCTTGTTGAGATATATAAAACCATTAACGTAATCTCACCCAATAGCTTAAGCTTTTGGGTTGAATCGGTTTTTTACATGGTATCAGAGCCTCGTGTCCCGGGTTCGATCCTCACCGCCCCCCACTTTCTTTGAAGTGGAATTTCTTTCTTCGCACAGGTAGGTGGGCCTGTGCATTGTCCACCCTTCAAGCCCAGTGGGCTTTCGTGTGAGGGGGCGTGTTGAGATATATAAAACCATTAACGTAGCTTCACCTAACAGCTTAAACTTTTGGGTTGAATTGGTTCTTTACAACCCTAATTGACCATTTATTCTACTTAGAAATCTTGTCTAAATATGTCAAAAAATTGGTATATTCTTAAAGCCAATACAACAAATTACTACAGGGTGTTTAGAGTGATTGAAGAACTTTGATAGGTTATTATTTCTCTGGAATTCTTCTAGAGATATCTTTTATCTTGACTTTTCTTTGACCTAAGTGCTACTTTTTTCTTGAGCTGCTTCAATTGGAGGTATATTTGATTTTCCTACTTCCTGTCTTTTTTACTTTTGGTTACAAAATGAGGTCTATGACATAGTATAGCGGAGAGGAATGATAGGCCAAAAAGTTCAATAAGGCTTTGTTTGGGAGTTTGGAGGGGAAGGAAAGGAAAGAAATTCAAGGGAGAGAAAAGGGAAGGAAAGGAAGGAAAATGAAGGGTATTCTCTTCCCTTGTTTGGGAGTCAAAACCCCCCAAATTGGGAGAACTTTAATTTTAAGAAGGGTTTTGTGAAAATCCCTAACTCACTTTTTTAAACTCACAAACAAGGGAAGAGTTTTATTCCCTCCTAAAATTAACTCTCAAACAAGCCCTAAAGCGACAATGAGATCATAGTCCCAAAAGGTCCTATCATGTTTAACATACCAGTGCTGGGGAGCATTGTCTTCAATCATGAAATCACTTTGTCTTGGCTATTTTTGCTCAAAGTCATTGTTGGTTGCACTATTTCCGACAGCAAAATGTTCATATGTGAAAAATTGTTCATTGATCTGAGTTTAATTATTAATTGTGTGGACGGACTTTGTTATTATATTAAATGGCTAGATGCCCTCGAAAATCTCAATGTTCTGTGTTATGGTCTTCGCCAATTCACCATTTATATTCTTTTACCACTAATATAAATTAGTTGAGTTGCTATTAGTGCTGATATATTTATATTTATTGCTAAGCCTTCTCTCTGTTGAATGGTTGCAGATGTCATTTTCGGATCTTGTAGGTGCTATGATTTATTCATCTCATGATGGTGGGTGACGGTTGTTTGTTTCTTTTCTTGCATTTCCGAGACGGAGTTCTTTACCTTTTATTGTTTGTTTTGGCAAGACTCTAAATATGTAGTAAATATTAACGGCGAACCTTTGATTGTGGTGCTCTTTCTTAGTGACTCAATAATGCGCTATGCTTTTTCTGATCGTCTTTCTTTTTAATGAAAAAGTAATCTTAGCTGTCACAATGCCAAATACAAGTTAAGATTTCTTACTTTATGACCCGATTCATACGCTTCTGCAGCTGTCTCGAGATGCAGAAAATAATGAGATCAAGCTCGCTCCACACACAACAGAAATGAAAAACAAGACAAAAAATCATAATCTACATGGTACTATATATTTATAAAGACATCATTCTAGCTCCACAGCATTGAGGATTTAAGTTTAAAGTCATTTACCCGTACAATTTTGTTATATATCACGTGAGCTTGATTCAAACGATTTAGATTGAAGTAAATATATACCTATATAATCATGAATTGTTGCTAGTTCATTTTAAAATTATTGGTTATTTATATACGGGCATTTTATTGTTGGTTAAATATGTTTGGTAAATGATTAATCAATTATCTCAATTATCTCCTAGCATCATAACTAACAGGTAAGTGGTAATTAGTCAACTGGTTAAACTGATTTAGCAGTTAATGTCACATCTCACGTGTGAAGGAAATGTGTATATCATTCATTACTCTTTTAAGCATAGTAGTCAATAGCGGTGTTATTGCGTCGCAAGCCGCACCAGTTGCGCTTTGCGGAGCTTCGCCGCAACCATCCGCGTTGCGTCGCATCATATCGCAATAGCGGCCGTTGCGGTCAAATCTCGCTGCAAGAGTGTTTTTTTATGGTTTTAACCCTAATTTAGTCTCTCTTTCTGCCTTTCTGTTGTGTGTCTCTCTTCTGCCTCTCTTGCTTTCTTTATCGCGCTCGTTTCTTCCCTTCTCTACTTCTCTCTTATATTATTGAAGTTCAATGTGGAAGCTATGAATGAAGAAGTAAAGCTTTGACTGAGAGAAAGAGTGAGGGAGAGAGAAAGAGAGAGAGCAGATGACGAAGAAAAAGTGAGAGAAATAGTAAGAGAGAGAGAGAGAGAATAGATGAAGGAGAAAAGGAGAAACTGTGAGAGAGAGAACGAATGAAAGAGAAAAAGAGAAAAAGAGAGAGAAAGTGATTCTGATCTATCTTTACTCGAAGAAAAGAAAAGTACATTTGTTAAAAAAGTGATTCACAAGTCACGGTAACCAAGTAAGCTGGTTATAGTAACAATGGGTAAAACTATTTCTATATACAAAAAAAGAAAAGAGAAAGAATGCATCATTAAGGTAACTAAGGTAAAACACTAAAGTAACTAAGATAAATCTGATAAATCAGTAAAGTATAGTTACAACTAAAGGTAGTACAACTATAGCTAAAGTTTGGACACTTATTGCTAAGAGGTAACATGTCAACTCTGCCTTTATTTATTTTTTTAAATTATTATTTATCTTTATATTTTTTATTATTTGTATTTTTTTTAGGTGTTATTATTTTTTTAATAATTTATTATGTTACATACACACACACACATATATATATATATATATATATATATATATATATATATATATATATATTTTTTTTTAATAAATATAATTTTTCGTTATTTCCGCAACCGCAACCCGCAATAACGCTATAGCGGTTTTGGGGTTGGCCGCATCAGGCCGCAATCCGCATTTGATAACTATGCTTTTAAGTTTGTGCAAGGTTGTAATAAATATAGTTTTCATGTTTAATACATAAATGACTCCAGCAAACTAACAGGAACTAAAAATAGCAGAAACCAGAAAGTATTCCTCTATCTGGCTATTCAATTATGTGGACGAGCCCTCTTGGATTTGTGGAGTGGGGTTTGCTACGGATTTAAATTATCTTTCTTGAATAATAATATGAGAAAAAGTATTCAATTATTTTAGACAGTTTTGTCTAATGTTTACTGAAATGATGTTGTTTTGGAGTTGAAAAATAAAAAAATAAGAATGATAAAGACTATTATAACCCTGAAATAAATTAAAATTACAAATACACCATGATTTCCGTCCCAGAACGATGTCGTTTCGGTGAACATTAGACAAAGTTGTCTAAAGTAATTTAAGAAAAAACGAACCCTAATAAGATATAGTCTTCTTGAAGAGAACTGAATATAATTTAATTTATTTATGCAAAGATCCATCATGATTGGTTATTGGATTCATTTATTATATTAGAAAAATGTTTTGTTTTTCTCTTTAACAAGATGATATCCGATTATACAAAAATCCAAATCCTGTTTCTAGTCTATAGGTCCGGGTGTCTTGCCCAAAGTATAAAAGTCATGAGAATGCAAAAAGTTCTTAACCATTCCAGTCACGAGCAATCATGTGTCACAATTATCATTTTAGCATGTCTCAAGCAATACCCCACAGTTGCTGGTGATCTCGAAACCAAATGCAGCAGATGTCTATCAACAAGGAAACACGGCCAGTGTTCTATCATTTTCAGCCATTACAAGAGGGGTTCTTCATTCATATGTGATTATAGCTTTTCCAACACGATGCATACATGCGTGTAAGGTAGGCCAAAGGGGCGCCAATAATTAAAACGAAGCAGTGTTACTTTATGGTTGTAACGAGATGCTCTTACGTGTTTTCAGAATAAAAGATAAGTCTTCTTTAGAAGCACTTACACAGACCACGAATTGGTTATCTATTGCCTGCTGTACTTGCTTCAAAGAAACTGATCTTTTAAACTGTACAAAAAATTGTACACCAATTTGTAAGGCAGAAGCCTAGTACTAAATGATTTAATTCACTTCAGCTTTTAGTAATCTACAATCTAAGAATCCATCATGTTTGGGGACTACATGAGATTTATACACAAATTCCCCTCCATCATTACTCAATCTAAGGCTAAGAGAGTATTACACTAACACCACTGTTGAACAATCATTCAGACGGGAAACTCAAATCATCAATGGCAATAGATAGATCGGATTCCATCGCGTTATCACTGTCCTCGTGCTCAGCATTACTATCAATGATGCCATTCTCTTCCCTCCCTTCTGCTGCAGCTATACATTCCTGAAATCTGTAGCAACTGATGATATGGTCATTGGTTAAACCAGCAACTTGCATGAAGGAATATACCACTGTGGGGCCTACACCGCGCAAGCCTCTTCTAACAAGGTCTTTGCTAATAACATCAGCCTTTGGTGTTTTCACAGGAACCTGTCTTGGATATCTGAACCTGTTAACTATGGGCTTGTGGTTCACAAAACTCCAAATATACTTGTCAAAGGACCCAAACTCATCTATGACCTGGCACCAGGAAAAACCTGCAAAAGGTTAGTTGCAATGATAATCATAGGCATAGCCATTATGCAAATTGTGCAATATGCAGTTATGACTGTTCGGTAAAAAAGGGCATTGTAGTGCTAATTGATGGTTGGAAAAGCTAGACATGCTGGCAGGTTAAAGAATCCAAATAAGTGGGTTACATATCACTGTTGCAAACTAGATTACTCTGTACGGAAGATTAATATCATGTTTCTCGACATATGGGGTCATGCATATTGAATAAGGATCAGGACCACCATCCAATTTACCTTTATGACCTGACCTACCTGATCAAATGATCATTGAACACCAATTTTAAGTCATTCAATTGTTCCTTATAGAGACGGGAAAAAAGAAAGTCATCCAATTGATCCAGCAAAATTTGAGACATCCAAGAGGGTCATAGTCATATATGGGTAAGAAAAGTAACTTGAAATCATTTTAAAAAAGGGGAACAAAATGTGTCAATTACCAAATTCTACTTGCAAATTTATTTTCCATAAACTGTGCACAAGCTAATAGTACGACTGCATTTAAGTTCAAGTGACCCCACAATTTTGTCAAATTGAAAACGCAGTCATATAAGGAAAAGGCTAAGTACTGCACGAATAATAAAAAAAAAATGTTAGTGCTCAATTTGTGAAAGATGTCACTGTAAGCAGGATAATCTTCCAAACATCAAAGCAAAAATGAAGACGAAATTTTTTTTTTTAAAAAAAAGCTCCAATCTTCTTGCAAGAAATTAAGTAGTTGACTTTCCAAACTAACATATCCAAATAAGAATAAACATGCAGGTGCCTTAGGATTCTACTTTATGATCACAAATAATGAATTTGGAATTTTGAAATACCACCTAACTCAGCTTGTAAAATCACTATGATGTCCCCTTGATGGTGTAAATATCCCCCAATATAGAAGAAAGGATTTACAGATGGCAGTGAAATACTGCCAAGCCTGAATCCCATGGTTATCTTGACTTCCAATGGTCCAGGAAGTAATAAACAATTATGAATCAGCCCAAGAGTGTGCATATTTCAAAGATTACGAAAGTCAAGAGAAAATTAGTCTACCTTTGAAATTTGACGTGCATTCTCAATTATGGCACGCAATTTATGTTCAGAAAGTAGGGAGCTTGCAATAGTTCCTGGTGCCATCATCTTCTTCTCATTCAATTTTGACACAGCAATTGGATCAAAGTCTGAAAAAACTTCCCTGCAAAGAACCTTATTAACAAAAATGATGGGAACAAAGTCAAGAGGAAACAGGCTACAGCTGAGGACAAAGTCTTTATGCAGCTGGCCAGTACAGATTTGAGGCTAAGAAGAATGTGAAAAAAGAAAATACAGAACTTCTACAGAGAAGAATACCTAAAAATATATCTTTTGCTTAGAATAGCTGGCCATGTGAGTTCAGCCAGAACACTTGAAAGTACAAGAAGCTCAAATAATTTCCTGCATTAGATCAAGACTTTCAAGCAAAGCATGTAAAGAAGAATTCCTTTTCAGCCAGCATAAAAAATTAGTTCAGTGTATCACATACTTGTCATCATGTACCGGAACTCCCCATTCTTCGTCGTGGAAAGTAGCATAACATGGTTCTAGTATAAACAGGTGAACTTGGTCAGAAAACTAAACTGAAAAAAAACCCAATCTAGTTCAGAACTTAACACTCAAAACAAGTGTTATGGAGGAATTTCTAGGGAAGATATGGCTGGCCCATGTGCATTTATCTTCACATCCATCAACATATCAGCGACATATCATTTAGTCACTTAGAGTTCCTAATTTTCTCTTCAACAGGCATAAACATCAAACAAAATCCATAGAAAAGGTACACATCCAATGCATGCTTTACTATATTTTGGCTAAATTCCCATATCATACTCATTTGACAATTTATATGGAAATATACATATTACGCTACCAAATGGAAGAAACTCAACATCTTAAAAGGCACCCTCAATAAGCCATAGTTCATACTCATTTGACAATTTATATGGAAATATACATATTACCCTACCAAATGGAGGTCTAAACTTAATGTAAAATCTATATATTCAAGAACTGAAATATATGAAGTTAAATGAGAATCATACAACTCTCAAATTACAAGTACAAATATATAAGGCAAGTCAAATTTGAAATGCAATACCATGCACACATTCTTGACAATAATTCAACATCCAAAAGAAACTGAAGCATCTTCCAAAAAGGCCTAATACTTAGTATAATCGTTGTGATAAATACATCAATGGGCCTGCTATTTTACAATAAGCATTAGTATGTTTCCTTAACAATTTAGGAAAAGTCAAAGAAGAACAAACCAGTATTAGGAGTGACCCAGGTACACCTCTTCTTGGACTGTGAACCATCAGGAGGGGACTCTAACGCACCATCAGAAACAACACTTCTTGGCTTTGACACATGCAGCTTCTTTCTGCTACCAAGGCTATAGGACCGAGTCAATCTTCCAGTAGATGCTCTACTATGAAATGAATCAGTGGAGGCATCAGATGAACATGAAGCATTCAGAGATAAATTAGAATGAAGTAACTGCTCATGCCGGCAGAGTAGAGAAGAAACGCTGACAGAATGCGACTGAGAAGAGGAAGTGACAATTGAGGACAACACTTGTTGGGATTTCTTCTCTTTGACTGATGCAACCTCATCCAGAAATATATCAACTTTCCTCAGTGGCTTTGAAGCTGGTTTCCTTGAACTCAAAGACCCTGTCTTGTTTCCAGCTGGTCCAAGCACAGGTCTTGCTTCTGAATCAGCAACATTCATAGACCTCAATTTGGGACCTCCAGACATTGATAATAATATAGCTTTGATTTCTTAACCCTCCAAAACAATCACCTGAAATTTTTTATCTCACCACTCCAGTGGATTCTTCAAGCTCTAATTATCCATCAGCAGCCTATAAAATTCACTGAAAGCCTCATTTTTTGTTCATTAGTTGGAGTCAGAGGAAACCATAATCAATATCACACAAACTTCGGAAAACACCAAATGCACAGTGATTTAGCTCCCCACACTCCCAAAATAGATCTCAAGTTTTTACTTCCAAAATACACTAATTGATGTAAGAACTGTCTAAGGGTATCGCTCAAAATCCTAAAATCACCCAACTACAGGCTCAAAACCCCAACTCTAAGAGCAACTAGAACACTCCAAACCCCCCATTCCTCTCAAACCCAAAATTTTAAATCAGCCCATAACCCAGAAAAAAACTTGAATCCAATGGGATATACCAACTACCAACATGACATGATCAAAAAGTCAGAAAAGTGGGTTCAGCTTTGACGACAAAGTTAGGGGTGCAAAATGGAGACAATAAAGGGTTGTATTCCATATTCCTGAAAACTTTCAAAAAAAAGAAAAAGAGAGCTTCACAGAGCCTCGAAACTCTGAGATTCCATTCTGCATTGTGGAAAACGAGAGCGCCTCTGCACTGCAAGTCTGCAACCTCAAAAGGAAAAAGCAGGTGCTTCAAAGTTCAATTTTTTTTTTTTTTCCAGTCATCCCACATGGAGGAAAAAAGCTGACACATTCCTTTGCAATTCTCATGCTTCTTTCCTATTTTCCCATAAAACAGCAGAGAAAGTTTAGTTCCCAGGAAAATGCACTGTGGCCTTGAACAAGAGTGTGTATTGAATTTTTTTTAGTACAAAAGTATGCATTGAATTCAGGGAGGGGAGGGTCATGTTTATAAATTCTTATGAATTATATTGTATATTAGGGATAGTATAAAATTATTTCATGTTTTTCTCACATAAAAAGTTATAACATCATTTTTTTTCTTTTTTCTTTTTTTAATGAATGGTGGGCTCCACCATATTATGTATCTATAGTAGGAGATACTTATCTTCTACAACTTGAGAAAAATAGAACCCATAGTATATTGTGTGTTGAAATACAATTATTAGATAGTGTAGTTTGTAAGTAAATTTTTAATATAATTTTTTCAATCCAATAACATAAGTAGGGGTAAAATTGAGCTGAGCTGAGCTCAGTCGAGCTTTGTCCCGACAAAAAAGCTCAAGCCTATGCCAAAAAATTTCAATTTGACCTGGTTCGATAGCATAGTACAAATTTAATTGTTAGCTTGGCCTGACCCATTTATAAAAAAACAAATGATCCGGCCCGACCCGTTAGTCTATTAATTTTTAACTTCCAAGTAGAATCATGAATCAACTTTACAAAATACTCAATTTTGTTGTTAAAACAAAAATCACAATTTCAACGTCCTAACGAACCATGAATCACAACAACTTATTACAATATGTATTTAAGTCACTTTCAAAAGCAAAATGTCCAAACTAAATAACATATATTTCATCAGATTGAACAAACCAATCCATACTATGTAAATTAAAATAATTTTATGAATCCCACAAACACATCATGATACTTGTAGTAGCCAAAAACTTCTCATCATCTTCTTTCTCTTGCAAATACAATTTCAAGGTTACATAAGTTGACAAACAATTTATAAATGTAGAAAACAAAAAACAAGATTAAAGAATAGAAATAAAATAAGATTAAGAACAAAAAACTTTTTGATACCTTTTATTTTTTCTTCAAGCCATATTTATTACGTAGCCAATCTCCATCACGTATTAAAGCTTGGATGGTATCTTCAGTCAAGCTAGAATGATAAGCATTAATAACTCTTTCTCCAATACTAAATGTTGATTTTGATGCTATTGTAGAGATTGGAACAAAATTTATGCCCCTCCCAATGGTGGTATTGGTGGGGATCAAACATATGTCCTTCCACCACCTACTCAGCTCACATGCATTAATTGAGCTATCAGATACTATTATGAATAATATTATTTTATTTTATTTTATTTCAAATAAATAATAAGATATAGCCCGGCCTGTAGGCTTATAGGCCCGACATATAAAAAAAACTTATGGCTTGCTTCCTAAATAGGTTTTTTTAAAAGCTTGGGTCTGTTCTATTTATCTATATATAATTGGCTGAGCCTGATCTGATATAGGCTAGGCCGTAAGTCCCTGTAAATCGGCTCAACCTACTTTCACCCCTAAACATAGATAAAAGTATAACACCACTTTTTTTATTTTTTATTATTTTAAGGTTCATTGAAGTGAGAGAATCAAAGAGTAAAAAGATGATGGGGGAGAGAGAGCATAAAAATTAATCTTTTACCGGCTGTGACCGTTACAGGCATATCGGATGTGACTTCTTCCATAACACCAATCTGCCCCTGTTTGACAGTTGACCATTAATATACCCGGGTATCCCCCTCCTTACTCGCATATATTTCACGAAATAAATCTGTTCTTACATATGTTGAATTTTACCCGAGTAAGTAAGGGGATACCCGGGTATGCAGTTATTTACCCGGGTAAGGAGGGGATACTGGGTACATCACTGCTTTAATTTTTTTTATTTTATATAATTTCCTTTTTTTGGGAGCTTCTGGGTTGGAAATGGAGTGTAAGAGAAAGAAGGAATCCACAGAATCAAACAACTTGAACCGAGCTTCGACATGATGGAGTGTAAGAGAGAGGCATCATATTTTATCCATACAATTGCCAAGATCCTAAATTTACAAAAAAAAAATTGCAGTATAAACTTGGTGGCGCAGTCACTGTAAGGGTTGAAAACAAAATAATAACAAATAAAGACATGCATCAGTGCATCTGAACCAACCGTGCATAAAAGTTTTACCAGCTCCAAGCAATATATGCAGACTCTGTATCTCTAAAGTGCCTACTTAAACTATGGCCAATGGGAAATTCCCTCTCAAGACAAGTCTACAACTCCAAGGACAAGATTTTTATCTTGACAACAGTTCTCATTAGGATTCCAATGACATATTGGAGAATAATCTTTTTGGAATTCTTGTTGAATACTGGCAGTGACCTTCCATTTTATAACAATATCTCATGGAAATGACACACTTCAGAGGTTTTGGAAAGAATAAGGCTAAATTTTTTTTGTAGTGTGCAATTGTTAAAGGTAGGAAATTAGTTTAAATAGAAGGAGAGGGTAGAAGAGGGGGCATTCTGATTTGCTATTGGCAGGAACCAAGTTAAAATATGAGAAACGTGGCTTTCGTGATTTCAGCATGCCAAGAACTCGTTTCAACACCTTATCTGTTGAGTTGTGATGGATTCAACACTGATGGGCTGGCTGCAATTGCCACTAATTTTCAGATTACCCGGGTATCCCCTCCTTACCCGGATAAATAATTCAAGCATTTTTTCATATTACGAACAATACACGGGTATCCCTTTGACTACCCGGGTAGGGTGAAATTTTCAAATTATATCTGGGTATTCCTCTGCCTACCCGAGTATTAAACGTAAACAGAAGAAGATGGGTGATATGTTTTGGTTGAAGGACGAATTAGTAATTAATTATTATATTAATGCTACAGTGGTCAAAAAGTCGTTGCCTCTTTTTCACGAAATTATTAACAGGTGCTTTGCGCGCACAACCCAACTTTACTACGCATTCGGTCCTTACTGCAATTGTGGCAATTTAATTTAGGGGAAATATTTTCTCGAAAGAATATTTTTCATGTCATTCATATATCGATTTACATGTTTTTGCTTTTTTTTTTCTTAATGATGAGACCCACTTTAAACATGTTTGTGTAAAAAAATTCTTCCTCTCATAATAGGAGAAAAACAAAGCCCTTTAATTTAACTACTCACCTGTGTTTATTAGGAACGTTCAATAAAAGATTGTGAAACAGTTTCGTATCTTAAGGAGAAAGGGCAGCTTCTAGTAAATAGGCGTGTTAAAACATGTTATGACATGCAGATTGACCCGCGACACCCGCTATATGACATGAAAATTTGTATTTGGATTAACTCACAAAAAAGTTCGTGTCATGCTCGTTTTGGAAAGGATATTAGATGGGAACGAAAATTTTGGTAGCATTTATTTATTTTTAATTTTTTGCTTTTAATTTTAAATCTCAAATTTTTAATTTCTTTGGTATAAATGAAACAAAACCTTTGCAATAAATATTATGAGCTCGTTTGGTGGACATGATAGGTAAGAACGGATAGGATAAGGGAGTTGGATAAAGATAGGATATGATATGGGACTGATAAGCCAATATCATGTCTTGTGTTTAATGGCCACCTGATTAACAATCTGATAAGATTATGTTATCCTATCATGTGTTTGAGGCGAACCAGATATCATCACCATATGAACAAATAGACTAAAATACCTTTTTTAACATAACGTCATATAATTTATCAAAAACTACTTTTTAAATTTTTTAAATTTATTTATACAATACAATTCTAACAATTATAATTTTAAACAACATATTTTTAATTAAAATTTTCACTCTTAAAACTTTTTCTCTCTCTTCAAGCGAGTATTTCTCTTTCTTCTTCCTTCAGTTCTGTTCCTGACTTAAGTTTCTTTCTTTTGTTTCTTTTTTAAGTTCCATTGGCCAAATTTAATCACAAGAGGTTGTTGAGGATTCAGTCTCCGCCGACCACCGCTTGAAGACTCTTCCTCTTATGAGTTTTTTTTCTCCCAAATCTAAGCCGCCATAAATCTGGGTTTTTTTTTTCACCTGAATCGCTTCAATGGTGGAAACGTTTGTCTCCACTAATCTTATGCGTTTACACGTCGATCCCAACCAGTTTGAGAGAAAAAATGATCTCAAGTACGATTCAGATCCTATTGGGTAGCGTGGGGATATACTGGGTATCCAATATTGATATCTTATCTTGTTGAATCCTGCTCCAGCTCCCCCTATAGGATAAGAAATCATGTATTGGATAGGATAAAATGAGACAATAGGATAAGTTAATCATATCCTATTGATCCACCAAACAAGAGATAAAAATAGGATATGATAAGTTATTCTATCCTATCTTCTTTATCAGGTCCTCCAAACACGCCCTATAAGTGTATAGTGTAGGGAAAATAGTAGTTACACATTATTTTATTTTTTTCATACTTTATTTTCAAGAATCTTATTTTTAAAATATCAAAATGTGTTAAATTATATGTCTCTTTTATTTAATTAGTTAAAAGTTATAAATGTTAAAATCGATTGTTAATTTTGTGTATGATGTAAAAATGATAGCAATAAAAGAGCTTTTCTTCACATGCTCACAAATGAGAATCTCAACGGAAGAAAACTCAATTAGTAAGGATCACCATAAATGAGAAGTATCACACTCTAAATAATTGATAAGTATCACTATCTTTAAGCTTTATTAGTATTCTGTAATTTGGATACATGATTGTACGATACTTGTTGAATTTACACTCTTATATGATAAATGTTTTCCTTACTTGATAAGTATACTTAGCATGATAAAAATGCCCTATTTGATCTTACTTCCTTGAGCTTGTCATTGCATATAGGATAAATTTTGCTAGAATATATATGCTTTGAATGCTATAGCATATTTAATCATGATAAGATTTTCATTCATAAATCTCTTACTTCTTAGTGTTATAAATCTTATAAAAATAATGTCATTGTTTTAGAATGAGTTTTTGAAGAAGGAAAAATCCCCTTATGACATTTTAGAAAAAGATTTTTATAAAACTTCATACCCTTGAGAATGATTTCAAGATTTTGAGAGTACTTTTCATCTCTTGATCTCTTGAAAATATAAAATATGTTTGGACATTCGCTACAATTATTGCACTCTCTCTGATTGCTTTGAAAAGTGTTATCAAATCTAGAGAGAAAATTTGAAAAAGTTCCAAACATAAATGTTTTGAAATGATTTACAAATGTGAATATTTGAAAATTCAAAAGATGAACCTTGGTCTTCGAAATTCAAGGCTTTTTAACTAATGAGAAAAAGAGGAGAGATGCTTTCAATATTCGTTTGATTACACTAAAGGGATATGCTTTCTTAAATGGAAAATGTCTTTATCTTTCTTAAATGCTTTTTGAAATGAATTTACCTTTACAAAGTTATTTTTGAAAGGAGTGCTTTTGATGAAAAAGATTTTCATCTTTCTCACGTGCTTACTGGTTTAGGCAAAAACTTATTTTATTTGATCCATCTTATGTTTTACTAATGGCTAGTTCAACCTTTTCGTTTAGACATCCTTATATCTTGCCATCATTAATAATTTGATGTTTATAAATGTTTTACATATCTATTATTGATGGAATATTATTATATGCATAACAATGGATATGTTTCTCTTCGTATATGCATCAGTAATCATATGGTTTACACTTTAATAGTATAAATGATTTAAGGGGAGCCAAGCCTTTTTTTGTTATTTATATCTCTTGGCTTATAATAGAATTATCTCAATGGAAGAATCATTATATGCTATTTTTATTCTCATGCTAGTCATATGCCTATAATTTGCACATATTATTGCATGCTAGCAAAAATGGAAGAAAATCATTTCTCATATCTCTTGCCATATTCTACACAATGTTCAACTAGGATTTGATGCTTTCTATTGCATTATTATTTGGATATCCTAGACCTTTATGATATTAATGCTTTGTACTTGGATCATATGCTTATGTTTGGATGTTTTGACTTGAATGGATCATTTATGTTGGATTTATGATATATTGAGCACTTGATGATTTAAATCCACTTCTAAGGCATATTTGCACTTACTTAAATCGTTTGAATGTTTTGTTATATATTTTGGACTATTTATGTTGCCTAAGGGGGAGAATAAGTTCCAATTAAGAAAATGTAGCACACTTCTACCTAATATGTGCAGAAAAGGTAAAAGCAAAGATGAAAGAAGAAAAATGCACTAAAAAGGTAAAAAAAAAAAAAAGATATTTGTTGACCCTAGAATTCTCATTTTGTCTTTAAAATCATTCATGGATTAAGGGGGAGAATTGTTAGTTGCTTTGATGTTCTTGCTTTGTTGCTAAATAACATGTTATTTTTATTACCATGCTTAATGGACATTTGTTATGTTGCTCACAAATTCGCATGCTTTTGATGTTGCTAAAAGGGGAAGGAAAATATGAAAAATTGAGAAAATTGTATTCTTCCACCATACACATATATATTGGTTTGTAATGCTTCACTTTCATAATTATAACATTTTCAAACCATTCATTAATTGAGGGGGAGTATTGATATACATTATTTGAGAATATTTGTTTTATTAACCCTTTCTCAATTTTAAGTTTGTCATCATCAAAAAGAGGGAGATTGTAGATACAAGGTATGTTTTGATGAAACAAAGAGGCAACAACAAAAAGAGAACAACCTTGATCAAGAGCAAAAAAAATTAACCACATGTGGGGATTGAAGATGCATGTTGGAGCCACACAAGAAGATTAATGACATCAAAGTTGCAACAACATGGTTGAGCTTTGAGAATAACAAGGGGTCAAGAGCAATTCAATTAAGTCCAACAAGGAAGAATAGCAAAACTAAGGTCAAAGGAAACAAACCATGGACAACATTTGAGAGAAGATCAAATATCACAACCATAGTGAAAAAGGAGCAAAACCAACAAATTGTCAAGTATTGTCATATCCAACAAGTCAAACTGTATTGCTTGTCTCATTCAGGGATGCATAAAATAATCAAAGAATTGAATTCTTTTGTGAACGGAACTACAATGCACTTAAAAGAACTATTTTTTTAAATAATTTAGAATTGAACTGGTTCACTTAAAAATAATTCATGAACTAAACTAATTTTTTAAAAAAACCAATTCATGAATTGAACTGGTTTTAAAAACCAGTTCATGAGTCGAACTGGTTTTCTTCTTCTTCTTCTTTTTTATTTCTCCTCTTTTTCTCTTATTTATTTATTTATTGTCTTCTTTTTTATTTTTTTTATTTCCTTATTTTTTATTTTACTATATTTTTTTTCTCTTTTGTATTTTTATCTTATTTCTTTTTATTTTCAATTTATTATATTTTATTTTTCTTTGTAATTTTTTATTGCTTCTTTGTAATTTCTAATATCATTTTTTCAAAAAAAAATTTAATCTTTTTCCTCTTACTCTTTCGTACTTTTTATTTGGGTTAATCTGTCATCGACCTCAACTAGTTCAGGATAAATATGTTGTTGATAAACCAAATTGGTTTTTTTAAAATCGATTAATGAACCAAACTGATTTTTGTATGTTATACTGCTCATTTTTTTTTATCATACACCATGATTCATGTAACATCCCCGTCTCGAGCCGGTTCAATTAACATACATATGATACTTAACAGAAACAGCGGAAGACTTAACTTACGAAAATACGAGTTAACTTTTTTTTCTTTAATCCTATCTCACATGATATATCACACATACAACTTCTAGTTTTCTTTTCATTTTACGGAGACGAAAATCAGACAGAGTACCGTCTGTAAATTGGACAAACGGGGATTTGCAAATCCCACTCTCAAGGTGCCCTGATAAACAGTTTATACAACATATACTTTCAGAGATATCAGATATCCATGTAGGACCATATACTCATCCATGGGCGCATGCATAACTTGGCTCTGTGCCACTATGTCTAGCAGCATACATATCTCAGCACGTGCACATATCTGAACCCTCTAGCCACGATATTGTCCTTGTCCCGTAAGGCTCTCCGGTTAACTGTTTCCTGAAATCATATCCCCCAAATGGGGTTAGAGACGAATCTCAAGTAAGCTCCAGGTTTATATAGAGAACTCTCCATACCCTGGGCTCACTTCCTGAATGACAGTCATATACATAATATACAAAACATCATATACATCCTATATCATACTATACTGAAAATATCTCATATAACATCTCTAGAGTATGTAGTCATTCCCCAAGGATCTTAAATATCACCAAATCATATCTCCCAAACGGGGTTAGAGACGAATCTCTAGTAAGCTCTAGGTTTTTGGAGAACTCTCCATACCCTGGGCTCACTTCCTGCATGACAGTCAGATACATAATATAAAAAACATCACAATAATCACATCAGAACAAAACATATCTTATCAGAGATGTACGCAGTCATTCCCAAGGGATGACCCCAAGCGAAAATCAACGTACGTGTTCCCAAGGGATGACCCCAAGCAGACATCAGTGCACATAGGATCAATGGCCAGAGATCATCACATAACAGAGGTGTACATAGCCAATCCCAAGGGAGAACCCCAAGTGGAAATCAGTGCACATGTTCCCAAGGGAGGACCCCAAGCGGATATCAGTGCATATAGAATCAATGGCCAGATATCATTACAGAAATCACATCAAAACATATCAAAGTAAACACATCAAAACATATCAAAGTAAACACATCAAAACATATCAAATTAAACACATCAAAACATATCACATCACATCATCATATAGTTCTATATGAATGCATCTATATCATATATCTCATACATATCATACAACCTGACCACAGTCTGTACACTATGGCGGAACACAAAGTAGGAGCGAATCCCATAAACATAGAGCTTACCTCTCAAAGCTGTATAGATGGCCTACCCAACAACCTAGTTACCAAGCCTCCTCTGATGTAGGGTCCTCAACAAGACTCTTAGGCGCACCTAGAATAGGGAATCCATACAAATATCAATAAAATGGTTCCAACCCAAGTAGTTAACCAGACACACCATTTATTGATTTTATCTTTTGCTTATCAAATATTTTTTAACTATTCATACAAACGGTACTGTTCATCTCTACAGTACTATTCATGTATACGTCACTATTCACGTATACGGTACTACTCATATACGTCACTATTCAAAAATACGGTATATCAAATTTTCCAAATTCATTTTCACCGTTAAATTCTTCATCAGAACACTTTTCTCAACATGAGCCAAGCCTCAATCAAGCTCTAACATACTCAATCAAACCAAATTTTCAAAATGGAAAACTAAATCAAATATTCCTCAAAACTCAAAGAAAATTAGGATTTCTTAACATAAACTTACTTAGAACGAAGGGGAAAGCTTACTTCAAGCTCCCATGACTTCAAGCTCCTTCAAAATTCCTCTTTTTAAAGAAATCCGAATTTTAGAGGAAGAAGATCTCTCTCTCTCTATAGTGAAACACATCCAGAAATATTGGTACCAATGGATTCCTCTCGAAATTTCTCACAAGTTTGGCTTTGGAACGAAGTGATTTGGAGATCTCTACTCTAGTTATGAATTTTGGAAGATTTTCCATCAATTTCTCCTATTTTCTTTCCTTTCCTTCTGTGTCGATCTGTCTTTGCCCGTGGAAGACGCGGATTTATAATTGTGAATAGTGACTCACTTAGTCACTTAAGTCAGTTCATTATACCAACGGGTATAAGCTCATATATCTACATACCTCCATTCATTATCCAACTTTATCCACTGGACTAGAATATTTTTCTAGTCATATTTCTAACTTTACTTTCACTTTTCGGGTAACTTTGTTTACCCGCATTTTTATCCCTTAACTGTCATTTTAACTCATTTTTCACCAAAGGTGACTGACTTTATTTCTTTTTCTTTATAATTATCCTTCCATATCCATAATAAATGTGAGGGTCATTATAATTCACTTATCATATTCAATTATTGTATAAAACTTTCATACAAGGTGTAACATTGATAAGCTCAAGATATTTTGTACGGGTGTTCATCAACCGATCGATCCAACTCGATTCAAACCGCGGTGACCGAACCGAAAAATCGATAACCGAATAAACCGAAAAATCGAAAACAAAAAAAAATCGCAAATTTTAATTGAATTGGATCGGTTTTCGGATTGGTTGATGAAAATCGATCCAATATATTAATTTCTCTCTACCTACTTGGGTTTTTCTCCAATCATAACCCAAAAATTTCTAAATCCAAGACCTATTAACCCATCAACTAAACCCAAGAAAAAACTTAGTCACATCTCATCAACAAAATTTCATCTGTGTAGAGCTTCATATCTCATTGTCCAAATAAAAAAATTATATTATCGTTTGCTGATGCTTTTGTATTTCAATTTTTTTTTACAAAGTCAATATATACAAAAGATGTTATATGCACAATAATTATGAATTAAATTTTAGAATTTTCAAAAAATCGAAAACCGATCCAATTCAAACCGAAAAAAATTGGATTGGATTGTATTTGAAAAAAAATCTAAACCGAATGGATGATTATATGATCAAATAGAAGGGATTGGATCAGAATATTTTTGCTTCCAAAACCGATCTAATTCAGACCGCGAACACCCCTAATATTTTGACATGTAACCATATACGATTCAATTTATTAAAATATAATTATTCATTCTATTGTTCATACATGGTTATTGTACCAATTCAGAACTATTTAAAAAAGCCAATTCTAAATTGGTTCGGAACCGGTTCTGAACTAGTTCAAAAAATAAATAAGTTTAGTTCTTCAAATTGAATTATTATTTTCAGTTCAGTTCTCCGAACTGAATCATTTTTTTTGGTTCATTTAGGTTCGGCCAAAAAAATCGCACCAAACTATATTGTGCACACCCTAATCTCACTTTGCTCTATACAATTTTGTGTTACTCGTAAAAGATATGCTTTTTTAATTTGTTTTTCTATGGTCATACAAGAGTTTGAGATCATAAACTCTTGCATTGCGGTAGAAATTTGTACACATGATACTTAGTTTGTCAATTAAGTCATCCCATAACTTTTTGGAAATATAGTTTCTTATGTTGCATGAGATAATTTTATTTAGATGATTTTATTTTATGCACACACAATAAAGTAGGTGGGACCCACTAAGAAGAAGAGAGAGAGAAAGAAAATAAGTGGATGAGACCCACTTTATTATGTGCTTGCGACAATTTTATGCCATGTAACACGAGAAATTATTTTTCCTATTTTTTTATATATTTAAACTCTTACATTTCCAATAAAATCATTCTTATAAAATTAGTGTGCCAATTCATACCTTTTAATATTTAATATCTTTCTATTAATGGAAAACTAATCCAAAAAAATAGTAAGTAACGGAGATATGTTAAAATTGGAACTTTGTGTACCGGACATAAAAAGTTGATTGAACTTCAAACGGATAATTGGAAAGAGAATTAAGGAAAAGTATATGCTACATAGCAGACATTGTTGATCAAATGTAAAAATATCCAAATTCTATAAGTGTAATATATATTCGACTATCATGATCTTTTTAATATTATTTTAATTAATTTTAAATATTAACTTGTTAGTTATACTTAATATATTCTAAAATTGTATGTTATGAAGGTTTAAATAGAATTTCAGCTCGACAGTTTTCATTTTTTTTTTTGATATAACCTGGAAGTATCTTCATTCAACCTCCTCCGATTACCTTGTCTTTAGAGTACGGCCCCGAGAGCTACCCTTCATTGAAACAGTTTTCACTTTTTTATGTATTGGTTTTATATCATTTTATTTGGATATTGGACCCTATATTAAATATTATTCCTTATTTTTCTTACAATTTATCTCTATAATTTTCATATATTACTAAAAGTCAAATATAAAAAAATATAAAACTGATATTTAAGTTTAAGAAATTACAGGAGCTAAAACTAAAATGGGCAAAACTTATAATACCTAAACTCACAGAAAAATCTATCAACCTTAGCAATATGGATTCTGTCGACTACATCAAGTGTTATAACCCTCTTAATCTGCGAGCATGAGCTTTGCACTTAATTGACTAATTCTTCATTCGGTACAAACATAGAATGAGGGAAGGAAAGCTTGCATTTAATGGGAACAAAAGCATAAAAGAGGTCAAAAAGAGAATGATTTCCTTCTAAAACCAAGATTGAGTGGCAGGCAACTAGTGGTCTAGCTCTTAATAGTTTGCGATCATTAGACAAGCAACACTCTTCTAAAATCAAATAAAGACGTTTTCAATTTTCTCCAGAATCTTTTGTTTATGAATTTCATAAGCACATTGGTCCGCGAGTCGAAGTGGTAGATCGGGGACAAACATGGGATTCTCATGTGCTAATTAACATGATCATATCATGTCGGGCAATCATAACCATACATAAGTGAGTTAATGGTGATAAGAGAGGAGAGAGAAAAAATATAAGGATAGGAAGTTACACAATCATCACCGTTAATTTAATTATTAATGGTTAAGATCCTTCCACATAACATGATCATGTTAAATTACAGATGAGAGGATCCATTTCCGGTTAAGACAGACCATATGCTCAGACAGAAAATGCAAGTTACCTTGGACGCTGAAAATCATTTCCTCTTTTTAGAATCATGAAATTAAAAGTAAGAATGTATATCGTATTCAATTGTGTATAGAACTGTACAAGAGTCCTCTATTTAAAGAGGTTAAATGACCAGATGGGACAAGGCTCAAATAACCTTCTAGAATGATAATAAAATATAATTATTTCTAACATTCCCCCTCAAGCTGGTGCGTATATATCATAAGCTCCCAGCTTGATACATATATGATCTATTCGGGGACCTCTAAGATCCTTGGTGAAAACATCTGCAAGTTGATAACTAGAATTGTCAAATGCTGTCTCGATCTCTTCTGACTGAATCTTCTCTCTAACCAAGTGACAGTCAATTTCTATATGTTTGGTCCTCTCATGAAAGACTGGGTTAAAGGATATATGCAATGCTGCTTGATTGTCACAAATTAGCTTCATGGGCTGCTATTCACAGAGATGTAGTTCATTAAGCAATTGTTTCAGCCAGACGAACTCACAGGTTGCATTTTCCATTGCCCGATATTCTGCCTCTGCACTTGGCCTGGCAACTACAGTTTGCATTTTACTCTTCCAAGAGATCACATTTCCTCCGAGGAGAGCACAATACCCCGAGGTGGATTGTCTATCTGAAGGAGAACCTACCCAATCAGCATCTGAATAGCTAGACACCTCTGCATTCCCTTTATTTGTGTATAATAAACCTCTTCCTGGTGCTCTTTTGATATATCGAAGAATCCTGATAACTGCATCTCAATGGGAGTCACAAGGAGAGTCAAGGAATTGACTTACCACACTAACTGCAAAAGAGATGTCTGGTCTTATCACAGTAAGATAGTTCAACTTTCCAACTAGTCAGCAATAACGACCAGGGTCTGCCAATGGCTCCCTCTGTCCGAGTAATAGCTTAACATTAGGATCCATAGGTGTATCAATAAGTTTACATCCCAACATACCAGTCTCATCTAGGATATCCACTGTATACTTCCTCTGACAAATGGAAATGCCCTGCCTAGATTGTGCCGCTTCGATCCCTAAGAAATATTGAAGTCTGCCAAGATCTTTGGTCTAAACCTGATTGAATAAGTACTTCTTTAATTGATAAATCCCAACTTGATCGCTAACAATAAAAATGATGTCATCAACATAGACTATGAGATAGATGCACTGGCCAGAAGAGCTATGCCTATAGAAGATAGAATGATCGGGTTTTACTTCTGGTTAAACCAGAGGATTGAACAGCAGAACTAAAGCGTATAAACCAAGCATGAGGGGACTGCTTAAGGCCATATAAAAATTTACAAAGCTTACATACCATTTCAGAATTCTCCCCTTGAGCAACAAAACCTGGTGGTTGCTCCATATATACTTTCTCTTGCAAGTCACCACGTAAGAAGACATTTTTTATATTAATCTATAGAAGGGGCCATTGATGAATGGCAGCAAGTGCAAGAAACAGACGAACAGAGGCCATCTTGGAAACAGGAGAAAAAGTATCCCCATAGTCAAGACCAAATATCTGAGTGTATCCCTTGACTACTAAACGAGCTTTGAGGCGATCAAGAGTGCCATCATGACCAACTTTGACTGTGAATACCCATAGACAACCGACTTTCTAGGAGGAGCACAGACAAGATTCAATGTGCCATTGGAGTGAAGTGCTTGCTTTTCATCAATCATCGCTTGGCGCCAACCCGGATGAGATAGTGCTTCACCTGTGGTTTTAGGAATAAAAACAAACGAAATGCTAGAAACAAAAGTAAAATGCGTTGAAGAAAGACTATCATAACTCAAAAAACTGTAAAATGGATGAGGGTTGCGAATGGATCGAATACCTTTGCGAAGGGAAATGGAAGTAATCTCTGATGGAGGATCCGGAGGGGAAGAGTCGACAGGAGAAGACAGTGAGTCAGTAAGGGTCAAATTCGTTGGAGGCGCAATCTGACGACGCTGATAGGTGAGAAAAGGACGGTCCTCAGGGATGGAGGCAAGGGGCCCCGCTCCTCTGGGATAGAGTCACCTACAGCTGGTAAGGAAAAGTCAAGACAAGGATCATGAAAAACCTGATCAACCTGTGTTTTCTGAGACAGGATAAAAAGAAAAGGTTGTGGATCAAGGAAAGTGACATCAGCCGAAACAATATAACACTTGAGATCAGGAGAGTAGCAGTGATACCCCTTTTGAAAATGAGTATATCTAAGGAAAATACACTTGAAGGCTTTGGATGTTAATTTATCTTTTCCTGGAGTAAGATCATAAACAAAGCAGGTACATCCAAATACATGTGGAGGCAGAGGATAAGAAGATGCTCCTGGAAATAATACACTATGTAGAATTTCATTATTGAGCACGGAAGACGACATGCGAAAGCAAGAGGTGATTATAGCATCTGCTCAAAAATGAAGTGGAACATTCATATGAATTAGAAGGGTACATGCAGTTTCAACCATTGTCTATTTTTACGTTCGACCACTCCATTTTTTTGTGGAGTGTGTGGACAAAGTAGTCTGGTATAGCGTCCCACGTGTCTCCAAAAAATTAAAAAATTCAAGAGACACATAATCTTTTGCATTATCACTGTGCAAGATTTGAATAGAAGTACCAAATTGAGTATTTATCTCAGCACAAATTTTTTGATAAATTTAAAATAATTCAGAACGGCTTTTCATTAAATAAACCCAAGTACAATGAGAGAAATCATCAATAAAGGTTACAAAATACTGAAAACCCAAAATAGACATTGTTCGACTCAGACCTCAAATATCAGAATGAAGAATAGAAAAGGGAGCATCAGCTCTTTTATTGACTCTATTAGCAAAAGAGGAGCGAGTTTGCTTTCCTTGCTGGCAAGATTGACAATTTAAAGACTTAAGATTGGATAAAAAAGGAACCATATGCTGAAGCTTGGAAAGACTTGGATGACTTAGATGGCTATGAATTAGCTCAGGAGACTTTGTGAGAGAACATACTACTAGAGAAGGTGGTACAATCAGATAGTAGAGACCTCGTGACTCAATGCCCGCTCCAATCATCTTCCCCGTACCCGGATCCTGCATAGAAAAAGATTGTTTAGAGAAGGTAACAATATATGAAAACGAAGAATCAATTGGCTAACAGAGATTAAATTAAAAGGAATTCCAGATATATAATAAATAGAGTTCAAAGTTAAAAAGGGAGTTGGGTTGGCTTTCCCAATTCCACGAGCAGGAGCCTTAGTGCCATCAATAAGAGTGACAGAGGGTAGGTTATTAGAATAAGAAAGTGAAGTGAAGAAATCCTTATTACCACAAAGGTGATGAGTAGTACCTGAGTCTATTATCCAGGGTCCAAGAGATGATTGAGAAGGACAAGCAACATGATTACCAGTGTCTTGAGTAGGATGCTGAGAAGAAACCTTCTTGAGAAGTGTCTCATAGTCGGCACTTGAAAAAGTTACTGATCCAGTAGAAGGTGGTGTAGCATCAGTCTGAGCAAAGTTAGCAGTTGATGGCTTCAAGTGAGGGTACTTCGTATTGTAGCGTTCTTCAAAATGTCCAAGATTCTGGCAATAATTGCAACGAGGCCTCTGCGCGGCCACCCTGTCCACGGTCACGTCCGCGACCGCATCCATTGTTCCAATTGGAATCATTGGTACGAGAAAAGAATGCAGTGGAATCTGTAGCTGGCACATGCGTGGGAGCTGCTAATTTATCCTTAAGATTCAGAAGGCGCTGGAAAGTGTGTGACAAGCTAGGAGTCTCAGCACTAATTAGAATATTCTCAAGAACACTTTCTAATTCCTCTAAAAGACCGAAAAGGGTCACGACTATAAAGAAGCGCTCCACCTGCTTTTGTATGCAGAGGCATCTGCAGCATGAGGTAAAATAGCTAAGAATTCTTGCATCAAAGAACAAATACCAATATAAGTCTCCACTCGAGCATCTGGTGATTTGCATAATTCCATTATCTGATAAACAATGGAATAAAGCTTCTGAATACCATTGGTGTAGAGATTTTTAGCTTCCTCCCATACGTCATTCCAGGTCTCAAAGGGGATGAAAATGTCTATAATTGTCGGATCAATGGACTACCAAATGATACTTAGCAGTTGAGCATCAATCTTTTCCCATTCAGATGTCTGATCCTTTGAAATATCAACAGACTTAGTTGTGAGATGTTTTCCGTATCCCTGACCAATAAACCAGATCTTAACTGAGGTAGACCAGGTCTTGTAAGTAGCAGATCCGGTCAGTTTCATCGTTGTAATGGATGGGGTAGTACTGGAGATGACGCAAGTAGTGTTTTTGGACGCATTACCTGAGCCCTCAATCAGAAAAAGTAAAAAAGATGACCAGATAAAAGCAAGAAACTGCAAACTCACAAGAAATCTCACAAAAAATAATTCAAAAAGATGTCCAAACAGCGTGTTTTTCCTAATATATCTTCTTAACGGATGGGACCCTCGACGAACGAAGATCAGATCTGGAAAGAGGAGATGAAGGCGAGTTGTTCTGTCCTGGAATGGCTGGAAAAGGACGCCGAAACAGTGCACACGCGCCAGTGAGAGGCGGCGCATGAGCTGGCCGCCAGTGATGGGTCTTCCACATAACAGGTCCCCGGAGGGAGGAGAGTCTGAGGTGAGGTGTTCCTGTTGAAATCATCACCAGAAAAGTTCTTCGATGACCGTGAACAGTAATGAGCGGCGATTCTACAACAAACGGAGGCTAATTTCTAACTATTCAAGGCTAAGGATAAGTATTTGGTGACTAATTAAGGGTTAGGGCTAAAAAAAGGTTACTAGTATGTTACACGACAAGAAAAAGATTTTTATGCAGAAGCGAGGTTTTCCAAAACACAAGCTCTAGTACCAAATTAAAAGTAAACATGTATATTGTATTCAATCGTGTATAAAACTATACAATAGTCTTTTATTTAAAAAGATTAAATGACCAAATAACCAAGACTAAAATAACATTCTAGAATAATAATAAAATACAATATTATTTCCAACAACATCAAACTTGACATGACAAATTGCTAAATGCAGTTGGAATTCCAAATGCAAATACAGGCCAAACTTGGTCCATGTCAATGCCCATTTAAACTTCTTCAAATAAAATTTGCATCACCAAATATTTTGATTTTGAACATAAACCTCTTTTCATCCATCAACTTGACCAACATCATTCAAATTCACTCTAATTCTAATTCTTCGAGACAGATGATGGCCGCACATGAGAATAAAAGGAAACAAATCAATTCTATATTCGCTCCATTAAGGAAACTGCTTCAGACAAGCTCAACGTTTGTACCAGCAAATATGCATGAACTGTTCCACTAAAACTAGGTGGGAAAAAAATATCAAGAGAGAAGAAAAGTTAAACATGGGACGCCACTAAAATTACATGAGACCTGCCAATTAATTTATATAGATACAAACTGCATGAGTTCTGAAAGATGTATTCAGCAAGGTTTAATTTCAAAACCTATGCTAAGAAGAGTCTGAGCTGACTCCATTGCTTTCTCACCGCCAAGGTCCAAGGTTTCCCCAGTTAATTCTCCTTGTGTGTCCACCGACCATTGGGTAGAAGTTTTTCGCTTTTGCGGGGAGTCTGTTTTCTTAAACTGCAAATTGCTCATTGAAGCAGGTGCTGCAGCAGCTATGAGCGGAGCACTTGGCGGGCCATGTCGTTTCTTGGGCACAGGCATGTCATGGTCATGTACTCCCTTGTATGTTATGATGACAGTATTTGAGTTATCCACAGCAGTCTCAATGTGCTTTCGGACTGCACATCCAGCAGAAGTGCATCTGTAGTAGTTTCTGAAAATTCAAGCCACATTGATAAGCACAACAGGAATAGATTTCAATAATCAAATTAAAGAAATCAATAAGGGAAGGCAATATTTCATATAAAGACAAAAAGGGGCTTTCAAACTGCTTCAAAATTTTCAAGAGAATCGCTGGTTCATCACTTAGACATCTGTCCCCTATCCTTTTCTCATAGGATGCAGCTCTTCCAAGCAAAGCACAGAACGAAAGCATTATACCACCAATAATACAACTTTATAATCCTCTGTTTTGGAAGGGATCAACCACTTATTATTATTATTAATTAAAATCAACCACTTATTTTTCCAACCATAAATGATGGAAATACAACCTAAGCGTGTGAAAGAAATTTATATGTTTTGTGTCCAAGTGGTTTTCAACAATAAAAACAAATACATGTCCAAGTTGCCAACACTAGCTGATTTCTAGCATAGAAGCCTTGCAAAAAGTGCATCCACAAACTACAAATAAGATGCTTCTAAGTTCTATTATCACATGTTGCACCCAAAGGAGGGTCCCAGATCATCTGTGCAAATTCAAACAGCTCCAAGTGTTGGTGGTAGAAACTGAGGAGGATGAGGAAGGAGATCAAAGGGAAGAAAATTTGGCAGAAGATCCGTCGGCTAGCAATTGTCTATCCACAGCATGAAGGGAATGACATCCAGCCAAACCTTAGGGGGGGAAATAGCAGGGAAGAAATTAGTTTATCTCATAGACTGTGGGGCCTCCAACAATTTTTTTTATAGCTAAGGCAGTAGCAAGGGAGCTGCAACTGATGGTGACAGAAACACCTCAACATTTTGTGGAAGTTGGAGATGGATACAAAATTACTAGACCAGGAGTCTGTAAGGGGGTGACTACAACTGTGCTAGGTATCCCGAAGCAACAACATTGTTTCCTGTTTGAACTACTGATGTAGCTTTGGGACTGGGCTGGCTTAAAGGCTAGGGGAAATTAAGGCAAACTTTTGGATTTCGCTTTGAAGATGGAAATAGCTAAACGAGAAGTAGCTCTCAAGGGAGATCCCTCAGCATCCAAACTTCAGCATCCTTGAAAGCTAATATTTAAAGCTCTACAGTACGAGGGTGAAGGCCACTATATTGAGCACAAGGTGCTGGCACACAAAAAACAAGAGGTGCAACCTTCTTGGGCTGAATTGGAGGAGGTATTGCACAAATTACAGAAGTTGTTCCAGGAGTCATACAGGTTACCACCACTGAGAAGACATGACCATGCAATTTCCTTAAAAGAAGGACCAACATTCTCCTATTATCAAAAAAGTGAGATAGAAAAGATTGTGGCAGAAATGTTGATTGCAGGCATAACTAAGCTGAGTGTAACATCCCGGGCGCTAACAAGGGCAGGGAGTTATCGCCAGTGCAAAAAGGCATGGCCAAAGAGCGGCTCCTGGCAGGCTTTCAGCGATGGGGGTACATGAATGAATCGAATCGAATCAACACCCGAAAGAGAAGGATTCCAGAGACTGTGCTGGTATGGAACTGTATAGTTGGGAATAGCTTATAAGAATTAATTGGTACTACCTATACTAACAAGATGCATCTACTTTTCGGTAGCCCGGAACGGAAGAACTCCATAATTAAGCGTGCTTGACTTAGGGCAATTCTGGGATGGGTGACCTCCTGGGAAATTTTCCCGGAAAGTGTGCAAGTGAGGTCAAAGCACGCTGAAAAGTCTCGTGTTAGTGTGTGGGGACAGTCGTTGATCCTTGCAAGTTGTCAGGTGTTACAAGTGGTATCAGAGCAGGGCCTCTCTTCCAGTACGGTGTGGTTCGAGGACGAACCAGGCAGAAGCCGGTGAGCATGTAACATTCCGGGTGCTAACGAGGGCGAGGAGTGATCGCCGGTGCGAAAGGGCATGGACAAGGAGTGGCTCCTGGCAGGCTTCCAGCGACGGGGGTACATGAATGAATCGAATCAACACCCGAAAGAGAGGGATTCCAGAGACTGTGCTGGTATGGGACGGTACAGTTGGGAATAGCTTATAAAAATTAATTGGTACTACCTATACTAACAAGATGCATTTACTTTTCGGTAGTCCGGAACGGAAGAACTCCATAGTTAAACGTGCTTGACTTGGGCAATTCTGAGATGGGTGACCTCCTGGGAATTTTCAGAAAGTGTGCGAGTGAGGACAAAGCACGCTGAAAAGTCTCGTGTTAGTGTGTGGGGACAGTCGTTAGACCTGTCAAAACGGGCCAGCCCTTCAACCCCATTTTTCAGCCCCATCTTTTTTTAGCCCACATTTGATGGGGTTATTTTTTACCCTAGCCCCGCCAACCCTAATCTCTTTTGGGTTAACCCAATAACCCTATGGGCCAGCCCGATGCTTTTTTTTCTAAACCCTAAATCCCAATTTTTCTGGTTTTCTTCTTCACTAACGCTCTAATTTCTTCTTCTGTCACGGTATCTTCTCTCTCTTTTTCATTGTTATCGCTTCTTCCACTTTCCGTCGATTCTAATTTGAAGCCAAATGAGTTGGTGCAGGTGCAAGTGGCGGTATTATTGCTCAAATCATAACTTATCCTCTTCAAACGGTACCCAATCTTTCTCTCTATCTCTCTACCTTTCTTCTCCCTTGTCTATATAACCAATTCCATTGTTATTTTCAAGTAAACGCACGCCAACAAACTGAGATAAATCTCAAGAGGAACAAGCTAAGTCCTAGTATTGTTCCTGCTCCTGGTACTCTTCTTCAGATCTTTCAGGGTGCAAATTTTGCTCTCTTTTTTTGGTTTTGTTGTGTTTATAATATATTTTTTTAATTATATTTATGACCCTTTATCAGGTTAATGGAAGTGAAGGCTGGGGTGGATTATACAGTGGCCTCAAGCCTTCTCTTCTTGGAACTGCTACTTCTCGGGTCATCGATTTTTAATTTTTAACTACACCCCATGTTAGTTTTTTCTGATTATTCATTTATTATAAGATGCAATATTTAAGGCTTAACTTATGATGTGTTTTTTCTTTTTTTTTCATTGGGTTATTGGGTTGCCATCTAAATGTTTATTTTTCAATGCTGTTAGGGAATTTACTACTACTTTTATCAAGTTTTTAAGAAAAAGGCTGTGGCAATTGCAGCTGCTAGGAAAGTCAAAGGGCATGGAGATGGTATTGTTGGAATTTTTGGTTGTCTTATTGTGGCTGCAATTGCTGGGTGATTAGTCCATCATGCTACTTTCATTTAAATGTTACATTTCAGAATACTCATGAGTCATGTCTGTGTTGTGTTATGCCATTTGGAGCTTTTGGAATTCTGTTTTTAGTTAGTGATTAGGAGTTCTTTTTTATAAGAAGTTTTAGTTTTAAAAAAGAGAGAGTAGTATCTGTTTGCAAGTAAGGCACGAAGAAAGAAGAGAATCTTGGAGGGAACTCAAGAAGATCACATTTCAGAGTGCTGCATTTTGTGGATTAGCCAATTTCTGCTAAGTAGAATCTTTTTGAACAATGTTATTTTCCTTTTGAATGGTCTATACCTTTTAAGTTTTAACTTTTCTGTTTCTGAATTTGGTATGCAATGACAATTTATTTTCTTGTTCTGAGTTTAATTGTTGAAGTTACTGCAATCATGTATTTCTAATTCCTTTCATGGAATCTGGATGATTTGGTTTATACCCATTTGAGCATAGTAGGAAGTTTATATTAGCTATTAAGCAATTCAGGTAATTATTTGAATTGAATATATAAATTACATTATGTTATGGAATATTTAATTGACAAGTCTATGTTAATTTATAGCAGCTATAATCTAAAGAAAAAAAAAGTTTTTTGGCCCGCGGACTGGCCCTAACCCGTAGAGTTATATGATTTTTTGGCCCATGCGGGCTAAGGCCTAACGGGCCAGGCTGGCCCGTTTTGACGGCTCTAACAGTCGTTGATCCTTGCAAGTTGCCAGGCGTTACACTGAGCATCAGCCCCTGTTAGTCCGGTTATTTTCGTTCGAAGCAAGATGGGTGGAGGTTTTGTGTACACTATAGGGCTTTCAATTCACAGTACCAAATAAATCTATACTTCCAGCAATCGACGAGTTGCTTCATGAATTGGGTGGGTCTATTGTATTCTCCAAGATGGACCTGAAATGGGTATCACCAGGTCAGAATGAAGGATGTTAACATACCCAAGATTGCTTTTAGGACTCATGTGGGACATTGCCAGTTTCTTGTCATGCCTTTTTGGCTTGTCCAGTGCCCCTTCAACATTCTATTCTCTTATGAATGGGGTGTTGAGACCTTTTTAAGGAAGTTTGTGCTGTATATTTTGATGACATGTCTACAACAAAAGTCACCAGTCCCATATCAAGACCATATCCTCCATTTAAGAATGGTATTCTAATTGTTGAAGGAAGGACATTTGTTCATAAATAGGAGGAAATGCAGTTTCAGGCAATCACAATTGGAATATTAAGACCATCTGATTTCAGCTGCCAAGGTGATGAGTAATATCAACAACACCTTTATCTCAAACTAGTTGCAGTTGGCGGTCAATGAACTCAAATAAAAAGCAAGAAAAGATTGAAGAAAAAGAAGAAAAATAATAAGTCAAGAAGAGAAACAGCCACAAGTCACCAACAATTTATATGCATTCTTGGCTACTGATGAAAGGGATACAATCACGAAGGATATATCAAAACAAAGTAGTAGATGGCCAATGCAGAACATTCCATCCATTTCCTCAGCACATGGTACTGTCTGTTCTGTTTTTAGAACATATGATACTTGTCCTTAGCCAGATTCCATTGAAAAGGTGATGCAGATAACGTTAGAGATAGCCAGGTAGACAATCATATAGAGGACGACAAACTGCAAGCAACTTTTATTCTTACTGTTTTTCTCAGAGTTGGGCGAAAGTTGAAAATGAGGCTTTTGAACAAAATCATGCTTCTGTCCTTTATGAGTCCATGCTGCAAGTTAGAAGTTGTCATGGTATAGCCTACTCTGGTCAGCAGGAACCATTGCGGAATCTTCTAACTAAATTTCAAGCATTCTGTGAAATATGTTGGTAAACTTGAGACGGGCAAGAGTTTAGTTTCAAATGGGGAACTATAAAAAAATAAGAGGTGAATTACTCTCGTTGGAGACATAGCAGGCTCCATTTAATAGAGTGGCCAAAAGAGGTCAAAATAGCTGTCTACTTCTGAAAAAATTGGATCAACCCAAAAATACCAGAGAGAAGCTCCAGCTGTTTATTATAGTGGCAGACTTGGTTTGTTTTTGGAGAAAATGGTTGAGGTTAGATCTCGGCCAGTATAAAAAGAGTCTTCAACTGTTCGCCATTCACGATTGAGAGAATTAGGACAGATCTTGTCTATTCATATTCTGAAGTATACAACTCAAGCCTTGGGTGTTATATTTGCTCTTCAGGATGATTCTGATGAATCTTCACAATCAACGACAATATCATGCTTACCATTGATTCTCGAATCTTCACTGCATGATGTAGTTGAGCCTATTTTGCTGAACCTTTCATTCTATTTTCGATCTGGCTCAAAAGAGTGTTGTTATTGGTGCGTTACAAGCTGTTTGTGCTAGAACTAGAAGGTGAAAATCATTATGTTTTAGATATAAGTTGGCCCTTACATTTCGTGAATGGGATCTAGGAAAGATTGTCGCCGTTTGACCCTCACCTTAGGGATAAGGTGTATCTTTCGAGGGGCCATATTGATAGGAACCCACCCATCACTAGGATGAATGCTAGGAGGTGTAGGGATCAAATTCCCAAAATAGATTCAAGTTGACTGATTGGGAATATTGTCGGGAAAGGTTGTTACAGGTGAAAGAGAGTTTATTACTGGTGAGAGGGATAAAGGGAGAGAAAGGAGGAGCTAGAGGGTATCCAAAATAGTAGAGAGAAGTTTGGTAGAGACTAGAGCCTTTTGAAAGCTCTAGAATATCTATTTCTTTCATTTTCTTGTTTTCTTGCATTTTCATTTCCATACAGCTTGTAATTTCCCATACAGATACTGATATCCTACAAACATTAAAGAAATATATACAACATACATGTTTCTGTTTCTATTTTTAGTTCAATTCATACTTGGTTCCTATTATAGGCCTATTGTATTCCTCCGTCAAGCATTATCTGAAACGGCTCAAACTAAGTCAGCCTATGAGAAGGACTTGATGGCAATAGTATTGTTGTACATAAATGAAGACATTATGGAAGACATTTCATAGTGAAGATAGACCAATAGAGTCTCAAATTCCTCAATGAACAGAGGCTATGGTGAGAGGAACAACACAAGTAAACCTCCAAGCTAATTGAATATAACTTTGAGTTTCTCTAAAAGCCCAAAAATGAGAATGAAGTTGTTGACCCCTTGTCACAACATAAGTGCTTTTCTTCCATTTCGAGTGTACAATTTATGGATATGGAGAATTACATGTTGATTTAAACCGAGGACTATTTTGTTGGCAGCCCAATAAGAATGTTGAGTTTGCTGAGTTAGCATGTCTGTTAGAAGAGTTTGTTATGTGAAATGTGCAAGAGGAGGATTAAATACGTGCGTGGTTGGAGTGTTAGGCACCGGATGGGTCATTTTGATGCTGGGGAATTTGAGGGAGATTCTCAGGGCGTCTCAAAGGACCCTGCTATTGCTAATTGTTGATGTTGTTTCCTTTAATTTGCTTTATATTTTCCTGTCTAATATGAGTCGTAGCATTACTATGAAGATGTAACTAGACTTGGTTCTTCATGTATGTTGAAGTTGAGTTAATATAGAGGAGTTATTCACTAATTGCCTTGTTTTACTCTTAGATTCCTATCAAATTGGTATCAAAGCTCTGCCTGGGAGGTGGGTTATGATGTGGACGAGAACCATTGAAGGACGGAAGAGAGCCTACATCAAACTGAGTTGGGACAGGAAGAGCTTATCAGACGGATGGATGCGAGCGATGTTAATCAAGCAGAGATCATCAGGCAGTTGAGGGAGCTTGGGGCTGGTATCCAATAGCTCCGATCTGAAGAATTTAGGGACGGACATAACCTTGGAGGGAGGGGAAGAAGGGGAAGCGATTTATCAGGTTTGAATGGAAATCGTGGAGGGGAAAATTATGGGGAACCGAGGTGCAGGAAGCTTGAAATCCCAACGTTCTCATGGCAAAATGCGTACGTCTGGTTGAGAGCTCTCACGGGTGGAAAGGTACTTTTAGGTGAATGAGATTGGAGATGATGAGAAAGTCACAACAGTATTGCTAGTTCTGGAAGGTAAAGCTCTCACGTGGTACCAATGGTGGGAGCTCAACAATGCCACCTTCACTTGGGAGGTTTTTAGACGAGAAATTTCAAGCTGCTTCCAACCAAAGATGCTTGATAATCCGTATGGTCCTCTTTATGCGTTGAATCAATCTGGTTCTGTAGCTGACTTTCGTAGTGAATTTGAGGCAGAAGTGAGGACGATCAGGTATGCTAATGATGAAATACTGAAAGGGGCTTGATTGAGTGGGTTGAAAGCTAGTATTAGAGAAGAAATGCTTATGAACCCTAGGCTGCGATTGGCTTCTATGAAGAAATTGGCCCAAAAGATTGATCTCAAGAATGCTACTTGGGCTGAAGAAGGAGTTGGTTTCTTTGGGCCTAAAATTAATAGTGGGCCTCAAAAAACCAACATGGGCCCAAAGAGCGTTTCGTATTGGAGACCCTCTAACAGCAGGCTAGGGCATGCAGCGACGAATGGGGCAACTTCTGAACACCCCAAAACGTCCCAAATGAGTGCGACGCAAGGAGAGCCATCGCAGGGAAGCGCCGTAGGGAGTAGCGCAACGGAGGCCTCCGGGAATAAATTCCGACGACTTACCGCTGCAGAGACACAAGAGTGAAGGCATATAGGGTTGTGCTTTAAGTGCGATGATAAGTGGGGACCCAAACACAAATGTGTGGCGCGACAAATTCACCACCTCATTGTCGATGACAAAGACGGTGAAGATCCCAAGGCTGTGGAGGAAGCCGAGCTGGCCATTGCTGACCAGCTAAAGAAAGATGAGGAATTGGCTCTTCAGCTATCGTTGCAGAGTCTGATGGGTATCTCATCGAGTCAGTCCATGCAAGTTTGGAGGGAGATTGGTGATGAGAAAGTGACGGTGCTCATTGATTGTGGGACGTCGAACAATTTCGTTAAACATGGGTTTGTAGACAGATTGAGGTTGAAGGCGGAGGTGACTCCTACATACCACGTTGAGATAGGGAACGGGCATAAAGTGGCGTGCTAGGGAGTTTGTAGGAGAGTTGTTATTGGGATTCAAAATAGCACCATTATTCAAGATCTGTTTTTGTTCGATTTAGGTGGCGTGGATGTGGTGTTGGGGTTAGATTGGCTAAAAGAGTTGGGTGAAATTAAGGCAAATTTCAAAGAAATGACCTTCAAGTATGTTCTTGATGGGCATAAAGCAACCATTAAAGGGGATTCGACGCTCTCCAGGACCATTTCGTCACTTAAATCGATGGCCAAAGCATTGTTGCAGGATGGACAAGGTTACTACGTGAAGAGAGAGGATTCCTGGCCTTCTCAGAATTTCCAGGAGGAATGGAAGGAGCTTGATGATCTGTTAGCAGAGTCTGAAGATATTTTTGCTGCAGCCAAGGGATTTCCCCCAAAGAGAAGTCAAGATCACGCCATCATCTTGAAGCTGGGTAGTCAGGTGCCCAACAACAAACCTTACAAGTAGAAAAAATCCGAGATTCAAAACTTGGTTGCGGAATGGTGAGTGATGGTATGATTAAACCTAGTGTGAGCTTGTATTCAAGCCCTACTATATTGGTAAAAAAAGGATGGCAGCAGGAGAGTTTATGTTGATTATAGAGCCTTAAATAAAATCACAGTTCCTGATAAATTTCCCCTTCCAATAGTAGATGAATTATTGGACGAAGTGGGGGGGAGGGGTCAAGGATGTTTAGCAAGTTGGACCTTAAATTGGGATTTAATCAAATTCTAATGAAAGAGGAAGATATCCCCAAAACTGCCTTTAGAGCCCGTGAGGGACATTATGAATATTTAGTGATACCACTTGGTCTTACTAACGCCCCTTCAATATTCCTAGCCCTTATGAATGACGTACAGAAACCGCATCTTAGAAAATTTGCTTTAGTTTTCTTCGATGACATATTGGTATATTGCAAGGGAATTGCTAGACATGTGTACCATTTGAGGAAAATATTTGAAATTCTGCGAAGTCACAAACTGTTTGCGAATAAAAAGAAGTGTGTTTTCGGACAGAAGCAAGTGGAGTATCTGGGGCATATATTTACTGAAGAAGGAGTAATGGCTGATCCTTTAAAGCTCAAAGCTATGGAGGAATGGCCAGTCCCAAAGGACGTCAAGGGACTGAGGGGTTTCTCGGATTAACGGGATATTATAAAAAGATTGTCAAAGATTATGGTAAGATAGCATGCCCTCTAATAGATTTATTAAAAAAGGATGCTTTTAAATGGGGAGACGAAGCGGCGGCTGCATTTGTTCAGTTGAAAGGATTAATGAGTATTGTCCCTGTTTTAGCTTTACTAGATTTCTCCAAGACATTTGTGGTGGTAACTGATGATTCTGGTAAAGGCATTGGGGCTATATTAATGCAAGAGGGCAGACCCTTAGCATTTATCAGTCGGGGGTTTTCGCAACGTGCTATGGGGAAATCAGTTTATGAGAAAGAACTAATGGCCACTGTATTTGCTGTCCAGAAGCGGAGACCGTATCTGTTGGGGCGGAATTTTGTAGTTAAAATGGATCAAAAGAGCCTCAAATATTTGTTGGAACAAAGGGTGTTAGGTGAGGATCAGCAGAAATGGGTCTCTAAGTTAATGGGGTACGATTTTGAGATCCATTATCAGCCTGAAGAGAAAACGTTGTCCCTGACGCTCTGTCTCGTAGTAAGAGTTCCATCTGTTTTCTAAAGTACAGTTGCCTCAGTTAGAGGAGATTGACCGTGAAGTGCAGGCAGATCCGAGGCTTCTATGCATAATTTAGAACTTGTTGGAAGATCCAGAGTTTCATGCAGGGTTCCATTTGCAAGGAGGTCGTCTATATTACAGAAATAGGTTAGTTCTGTCCAAAAATTCCAGATTTATCCCATCTATTCTGTCTGAATTCCACGATTCGTTTATTAGAGGACATTTTGGTTTCTCTAGAACGTACAGGCGAATGGTTGGGGTTGTCTTTTGGAGGGAATGCAGAAAACAATACAGCAATATATGATAGATTGCGCTGTTTGTGAGCAGAGTAAAATTCAAAATTTATCTCCCGCGAGTTTGCTTCAACCATTGCCAATACCTTCTCAGGTATGGATAGATGTTTCCATGGATTTCATTGGCGGGTTACCGAGGGCTCGTGGTGTTGATACTATCTTTGTAGTGGTCGATCGCCTCATCAAATATGCTCATTTCATGCTTTTGGCTCATCCTTATTATGCCAAAGAAGTCGCTGAATTTTTTGTAAGGGAGGTGGTGAGGTTGCATGATTTCCCAATTACCATTGTTCCAGATAGAGACAAGGTGTTTCAAAGTCATTTATGGTCTGAACTTTTTAAATGCGTTGGAACTAAACTTCTTTTCACAACTGCATATCATCCGCAATCAAACGGGCAAACAGAAGTGGTGAATAGGAGTCTTGAAACCTATTTACGTTGTTTATGTAGCCCCAAACCCCGTACTTGGCCTAAGTGGCTGCATTGGGCGGAATATTGGTAAATACCACTTATAAGGACTCCACAGGGATGACCCCATTTAAGGCGTTGTATGATGTAGATCCTCCTAGTCTATTGCGGGTTGGTAATAGTTTCCCAACAGTAGATGTTGTTTCTTAGCTCCTGGTTGACCGAGAAGCAATTTTGGAGGAATTAAGGGTGAATTTACGCAAAGCTCAGGACCACATGAAGTCGCAGGCAGATAAAAAGGGGAAGTATATGCAGTTTGAGGGGGAAAATTTTGTTTAGGGTTGAAATCTTTGGCTTCTAAAGTCAATGAAAAACTAAGTCCCCACTACTATGGACCATTTGAAGTGTTGGCGAGGATTGGTGACACTGCTTACAAGTTGGTTCTTCCAGCTACTAGTAAAATTTACTCGTTTTTTCATGTGTCCTTGCTCAAGAAAGCAGAGCGTCCCATTGCCAATGCTCAACCTTTATCCTCTGGGCTGTCTGAGGAGTGGGAATTGCAAGTGGTGCCGGAGAAAATGTTACAATGGCGCAGAAGTCATAATGGATTATTGCAAGTATTAATTCAGTGGCATTACCTTCCTCCCTTTGAGAACTCTTGGGAAGACTTTGACGTTATCCAAGCTCAATTCCATGAATTTCACCTTAAGGACAAGGTGCTTTCTTTCAGGGGGAGTATTGATAAGGCTCAACTTCACAAAGCCCAATTCGGTAAGGTTTATGTTAGGGACCGTAATACGAGTAAGTGGCAACCCAATAAGAATGCTAAGTCTACTGAGTCAGCATGTCTGTTAGAAGAGTTTGTTACGTGAGATGTGCAAAAGGAGAATTAAATACGTGTGTGGTTGGAGTGTTAGGCACCGGATGGGTCATTTTGATGCTGAGGCATTTGAGGGAGATTCTCAGGGCGTCTCAAAGGACCCTGCTATTGCTAATTGTTGCTGTTGTTTCCTTTAATTTTCCTTCATATTTTCCCGTCTAATATGAGCCGTAGCATTACTACGAAGATGTAATTAGACTTGGTTCTTGATGTATGTTGAAGTTGAGTTAATACACAGGAGTTATTCAGTAATTGCCTTGTTTTACTGTTAGATTCCTATCAGGGGGCACTCAGGCTTTTTTCATGCCTGCAAGAGGATCAGTGGATTCCTCTATTAGGAAGGAATGCAGAAAGATAACTAGTATTAAGTGGCAACTTGATAAAGACCTCTAGCAGAAACCAAGAAATTAAAACAGAGTGACATCTATTTGGCAAGAACAACCAGATATCTCATATATCAAATGACAGATTTACAGCAAATGGAATCTATTTTGCATAAAAAGGAAAAAATAACAGAAGCTTGTGGAAATAGTAATGACTGAAAACAAGTAACAATATAACGAAGATAAATGTAAAGCAGTTGGAGAGGCTCAACTCTCTCCCAAAAGGGGTCCCAATCCAGATTCTCCAAGTTGATACTTCATTCTTTTTCCTCCACCTATTTAACTAACTCTATAACCACTTGATGCTCCACCCCTCCATTCTGTTGGGGGTTATTTTGGGGAAGTAATTATGGTGAATTAGCACTTGAAGCTCACATTTCAGCCTTTGAGGCCCAAACCTTCCTATTTTTATCCCTTTTGTAGGTCTTCCAAGGTTGGGCCGTATCACAACTTGTGACACATGCCAAAAAATAAATATCAAGCCCTATCCCGAGCACAATTGTTGAAGCCCCTACCTGTTCCTATCCATGTTTAGTCAGATGTATCAATGGATTTCTTGGAGGCTTACCTAAAGCTCTTGTAGTTGACACCATCAATCTATGCTCACTTCATTGCATTGTGCCACTAGTATTCTACCAAACAAGTGCCAGACTTTTACATAGGAAGCAACCAAGCTACAAGGGTTTACATCCTCAATAGTTTCGGGCAGTGATAGAGGGTCTTCCTTAGTCATTTATGAACTGAATTATTCAAGCAAACACGAATAAAGTTGAAATCCAGGTCAGCTTATCACCCTCAATCTAATGGCCAAAATGAGGTTGTTAGTAGATCTCTTGAAACATAATTACGTTGCTTTATGATACGATCTGGCCCAAGATCATGTATGTATAGGAAGGATTAAAATAATGTGGGCCCAGCCTTTGCTGACTCAGCAAATCAGTTTCAACAGAATGGCGTGGGAAGGGAGGTTGAGATGGTTAAATAGCAAGGAAGGAGAAGAGTGAGGAGATCTGGAATCTTTGGGAATTGCTTTGGCCCTTTTGGGATTGGCAGAGAGTGGAACCTCTCATATGTGTTCCACACTATCTTACTTTTCTGCATTGTTGATTTCCTTAGAGTCACTGTAATTTCTTATTCCCTGCAAGTGTTTCTGTTAAGGTGTCTTTGTTTGTAATCTTGCTCTTACATATAAGAAGGTTGAATATTCAGATCTCAATTCTTGTGTTAATTCCCTTTTAGCTCTGTTAATTAGTGATTGGTCTGTATCAATTGGTATCAGAGCTCTCTGATCTGGGGATCTTTGAAAAAATAAATAAATAAATATGGAAAAGCAATTTCGCAAAATAAGAATTCCTATATTTTCTAGCAAGGAAGATGCGTGGGGATGGTCAATCCAGGCTGAGCAGTATTTTGAGGCATACGGAATTTCAGACAACGAAAAGCAAAAGGAAGCTGTGAAGCGGTTCACCAGTAATGCTCGCATCTGGTATCGATTCTGGATCTGGCATAACCCAAAAGCTAGCTGGTGGAAATTTTTAAAAGCCTTCTTCAAGGAATTTCAACCTAAGGTTTGCTTGGAGGATGATGAGGCCAGAGCAGAGCATGTGAATTTAGAGTCAGAAACGGAATGTTTGAAAGAAAAAAAAAAGGATATGGAAAACAGATCTGAAGATTGGAGGAAGGAAGAGAGGCAACTAGAAAATAGATTTGAAGATTGGAAGAAAAAGGAGAAGCAAGTTGAAGAAAACCATAAAGAGATACTCAGACTTCTTGATAAACTTCTCCGGAAGACAAAGTCTCAATCTCACAGAGGACGGTCACGTACAAGGAGGAGGTGCAAAAATTCTGAGGATAAAGAGATGATGGAAATGCAGGAGGAGGAAGCAGTACCAACGCTTCCAAAACTAGAGATAAAAGTGCAACGAAATTTCTTTTCGGAGGAAACAACGACAGCCAAGAACAAGCATGTGGCGAATGAGGAACAAATCAAAATTCAGAAGGAGAAGATGAAGACCATGGAGGTGAGACAGGCCACAAAAATCGATGGGGATCTCTTGGCATCACAAATAGACCACGTTGTTCACAAAGAAGTGGAAAACCCACTTGCTGTTCGAAGAAAGAAAAAAGGAGATACAAAAATTGGGAACGTTGAGGAAGCCATAGATGAGGGGAATGTTTCCATGAAGAAGGCGCAAGATCCGTTAAAGCCACAACCAATTGAGGAGGTGGAACACCCACCACCATTACCTAAGCTTCCGAACATGGTTGTGAGTTTGGAGGGTTCAGCACTGCATAGCCATGGAAGAAAGAAGCGGCTAGGAACGTGTAAGAGGTTGAAGGAGGATCTGATTAGGGCAAATAAGGAGTTGGGCCATGTTCTATTCTCAGCCCAAATTTTTAATTCAAGAATTAAAGATTTAGCCCAAGTCAAAAAGAATGACTACTTTATGCCTATTTTATGTATGGAGTGGGTCATGGATCCATTGATCCACTTTTTTGCCCAATTGCAATCCCTAATTTTATTAATTTGCAATGGGGATATCCGCAGGGAACGACGTGGGGCGTGATGTGGTGCCTATTTCAGGTGGGGCATTTCTGCCTTCTTCATTCCATGGTGGTGTGAGGTACTCACCATTTTCTTTCACTTTACTGAAGTCGCTGCCATTTGCTCCTTTGGAGTAGCAATCGTCAGCGGTGCAGAACCCAACGATGATGTCAATCTGAACGACTGGGGCAAGAGTGACATAACCACCTTAGAGGAGTCTCACATGACATTAAACACCGGCAAATTTCAGCAGACCTGTAATACCGGATTTGGATCCATTTCCTCATCTCTGATTTTGTGCTCAAGTTCTGAAATTAGAGAAGCGATGGTTCGTGCATTATTTATAAATAAGGCAAGTAGAGATACTGTGGTAATGAATACTTTGCTGCACTTATTTTGTTATTGGGTTTCTCATAGCATAGGGTCCAAGGTAATGGACATAGGTGTTCGATAAAATGCCTAAAAGAAGTGTCCATGAAGGAGATGTTTTGGTTGATGGATATTTTCCAGCTGGAGGTAGACATCTTTATTATATAACTATTGTCACACATGTTCTCTTCATTTAGCAGTTGTCTTCTTTTGTGGCAAGCAAGGGGAATCACCCGAAGGTGGTGGGCATTACTCCTAGAAAACAATACCAAAGAGATGCTACAATTGCTGCATTCTCAAAATTTTCTCATTATAGTGGTGGACTTGGTTTGCTTTTGGAGCTAACAGTTGAACTTTTATATTGGTGTGGATCAGAGGAGTCATGGGATCCCGCGGATATTATTATACTTCGGGCACATGTGGGTCTTTACAATTCAAGCAATGGGATCCCGAAATAAAGTTCTCAAGAGCTGATCTGCACCTTGAGCACAAGGTGTTTAAAGGGGGGGAGTATTGATACGATCTGGCCCAAGATCATGTATGTATAGGAAGGATTAAAATAATGTGGGCCCAGCCTTTGCTGACTCAGCAAATCAGTTTCAACAGAATGGCGTGGGAAGGGAGGTTGAGATGGTTAAATAGCAAGGAAGGAGAAGAGTGAGGGGATCTGGAATCTTTGGGAATTGCTTGGGCCCTTTTGGGATTGGGAGAGAGTGGAACCTCTCATATGTGTTCCACACTATCTTACTTTTCTGCATTGTTGATTTCCTTAGAGTCACTATAATTTCTTATTCCCTGCAAGTGTTTCTGTTAAGGTGTCTCTGTTTGTAATCTTGCTCTTACATATAAGAAGGTTGAATATTCAGATCTCAATTCCTGTGTTAATTCCCTTTTAGCTCTGTTAATTAGTGGTTGGTTTGTATCACTTTACTGTTAGACAACCAAGATAGTGGCCTAAATGGCTTCGCTAGGCTTAATAATAGTATAACACCAACTACAACAGATCTACCAAAATGACTCTCTTTAAGGCCCTTTATGGTAGAGATGAGAGATCTACATACCATATTAAAAGGGGTTGCTAGGCCTTCTGTAGTAGATGAAATTGCCAACCTCGTGGCTGAAAAGGACTAAATGATTAATGATTTGAAGAATCATTTGATACACGCACAGAACAGAACAAAGTTGCAAGCTGAATAAAAAAAGGGATGTTGTTTATGAACCCGGGGACTTTGTGTAAAGAACTAATTCAACCCAAAATTAAAATATTTAGCCAAGAGAATAAATGAAAAACACAATCCATGGTATTATGGACCATATAAGATCTTGGAGACGATTGGATAAGTTGCATACAAGCTAGAATTACCGGTTGTTAGCTGCATCCACCCTATGTTTCATGTGTCACTGTTAGAGATAATATAAAAACCATTCATGTGTCTTCACTTAAGAGCTTAAGCTTTTGGGAGAGTTGGTTGATTGACATGGTATCAAAGTCTCTGTGACCAAGTGGTCTAGAGTTCGATTATTGCGTCCTATTCTTCTAATAAATATTTAATTGTAGAATTTCTTAGCACAAGTGGGTGGAGTTTGTGCATAGAGGTGTAAATGGGCTAGCTGGGCTAGGCTAAGCTTTAGCCTTAATAGCCTAAGCCTACGTATAATATTTAAAGCCTACACTGCCCTATTAGCCTATTAAAGACTTGGTTTATAGGCCTGACCTGACTCATTATAAAAAAACGAAAAAAGCCTAACATGGCCTATAAAGCCTAACATGACCTTTCTCATTCATTAAACTGTCTTTCCAGCAAGAGTCCAAATTATAAAAATCCTCAAACAGTTTTTTTAACAAGATCACAAGCATCCTTAAATAATGTTCATAACAAAACATAAAATAGTTATATTTAGGAGCTTTTTCTTTACTCTTGGCAGCCTTCATTAATATATTTTATTTTATTAAAAAAATTAAAAAGACAGCAGACAGCTAGACTTTTAGGCCAGGCTTTTTAGAGTGAGCCAATGGCCTAATTTTTAAATGGGTTTTTCTAAAAGCCTAAACCTGATTTATTTTCTAAATAGACTAGACCAGGCTGTAGATCCTTGATAGGCCGTCTCGTCCATTTACACCCCTATCTGTGCATTATCTACCCTTCAAGTCCAATGAGCTCTTCTGTGAAGGGCGTGTTAGAAATAATATAAAAATTATTCATGTGCCTTCATCTAACAACTTAAACTTTTGGGAGAGTTAGTTCCTTGACAGTCACTACTGAGGAAATCCATTTCTGCTACCATTGTAAACTAGTCCTTGCAACCAGTTCTATCTAAGGATTGGGAGTTCCTGAAAATTCTTATTAAATGGCAGGATCTCTAAGACTCGAAAACTCTTGGGAGTTCATGAAGGCGTACACAACGAGGAATCATAGAGGATCAAAGACCCTAGGAATCAAGGAAATCGGTGTGAGTGTAACTGTTTATAACTAACTTCTAGTAGGACTTACTGTAGTTGGGAGAGAAAACTCAACCTGGTTGTGACAAATATAAAGGGCGAGTAGAGTGAAGGAGGCAAGAAAGGAGTGTTTGAGGTTGGACTGGGAGACTTCAGGTCCTCTCTAATGCCCATGTTATTTTGTTCATTGTAAACAACTTATACCCCTATTGCTATCACACTGATACTGGTAGTTACGGTGGAATACTATAGTTCTTTTTAATTCTGTATCATCTAGTCCAATCTCTATCACCATGTAACACTACTTGTTACTACTTTGTAACTAAAAGATGTGCAAGAGACAGAAAGGACATTTATTGGGAAATAGATGTCCATCTACATTCTCTAGAAGTACAAATTAGTTCCTTTTTTATGGTGACACACTTCCAGCATTGAATATTAGGACAGGAAAACCTGGATTTAAAACAAAACATTCATGATTTAAAAAAAAAAAAACAAAACAAAACATTCACAAACTAGCAAAAGCATTCCATTCCACGAGCAACCAAAACAATGCCATACGTTATAAATGAAAAATTTTGTGCAAACAATATCTTTAATTAATTTGACACTAAAAATACCAGTGCCTTTATCCTCACCACAGAATAAAACTATCATGGTCACCAGTCAGGTTAAGTATCTACCCAAACCAAATAGGAAATTTATTTATAAAGCACAGTACTGCAACTATGACCCCCATAGAAGAAAGGCAAAAGAAGAAAGGAATTAAGAATAAATAAGGGCTTTATTTTTAAAAGTCTGCAAAAGTGAAAAAGCATTAGCGTGAAAATTATTAAAGATATTTGCATCTTCATACTGCTTACAAGCAAAAAAATACACCTTGTACCTGTTTCTCAGATTCTATAATTTCATATATTTTTAAAAAAAATTTGGACAACTATTAAATAACGAAAATTTTAACAGTTTCATCCAGAGCTACTGATTTGTCAAGTCAAAAAAATACGAAATCCACATTAAAAACAACATGAAAAGAAAAAACATAAGAAAACCAGAAATATATAGCCATGCACCTGGGATGAGGATTCCCCTTCACCATTTTTTGTCCATACTTGCGCCATCGGTATCCATCACCTGATATCCCCACATCTCCTGCTGCATGTACAACGAACTTTGGTTTCTTTCCAGGTTTTACTGGTGAATCCAAGCATGTTAAATCACCTTTCTTTGTTCTAGTTATCAAGTTAAAGGAAAGAACATTGAACCATTAGATCCTGCTACAATTAGAAAAAGTGCTTATTCTCTAAAAAAATTTCCTATGAAGAAAATGAATTCATATGCAACTTGCCTTCTTTTCAGCTCTGGCTCATTAACATGCTCCTCCTTCAAAATAACACTACCATTCTCACCGTTAGATGAGTTTTGTCGTTTCTTATCAGCATGGCAAGGTTCTTCCTGTAGAGGTTCTTTAGGAGAAAGTGAAGCATCAGAATCATTTAGAATTCTGATAGGCTGCTCCGGAACGGTGTTTTCTACACTAGGTTCATTGGAAGGCATGAACTTACTTTCCCTAGTGGAATAAGTCTTATGCGGGGGATCATGACTGTGTGGACTTCTATAAACAATATCTTTCACATGACCTGAATGGTCACAGCATTCAATCTTTTTAGCATAACAATCAGAATGAGTGCACCTGTAATAGCTTCTAGAACCTGTAGGACTCTTCACTTGCTTCTGACCATACTTGCGCCATTTGTATCCATCAGATGCAGAAGCCCTTGCAACAGAAACAGAAGATAAGATTTTACCACCACGAGTTTTTTTGTCTGCTTGCCGCACATGTACACTATTAACCTTTGGACGAGACAGTCTCTGTTCTGGTACAGTTGGACTAGGAGCAGGCGATGAATATTGAGTAGCAGAAGTTGGTGATAGTTCAGACCACGGAGTTGTACACACAGACACCTGAAGTTGATTTTCTGTCTGTGTTTGAGGTGCCTCAACTATGTCTTTTACAATAATTTCCTTGTCGGGAGGCCCAATTGACTCCTGAGCATAAAATGGTGTACTTCAATGCTATAGAAACTAAATATATGTGGGATGCACAGAACATGCAACTTTTTTAGACTTAATTTGAACCCAAAAATATTGCATCATGTTATGTTAGGCGTGGTTCATCGAGAAAGAAATTAAAGAACTAATTGTTTAATAAAACTTGAGTTTCCACCTGGGAGATGTTACTATGAATTTAAAAGAAAAAATATTTTTGTGAGTTGCACTTTTGAATCACCATTCATCATTGGATTATTTGTATTATTCATAGAAACATACAGATACCAAAATAATATTATGGACTGGATCCGTCATTAATGCAACTTGGGTGTACTGAGATGGAAAATACAAACTGCAAAATCAAGCTTTTTGGCTAGTTAAAGACCAATTATCCAATAAGAAACTTAAGTTGTAGGCGAAGGCCTAGGAATAGTTCAAATCTGTAACACGACCCTTCATTGGAAGGTTCTTTGGATTTGATCCTTGGACAAATAATGGATCCACCACACCTTGTTGTACTGAAATTTAAATTAATTATGAAGATAGAGGCTGCATGGACCAAACTCCTAGCCAATTATTCACGAAAGCAAGCTCTGATACCATATCAAGCCTAGATTTTGCTTTTGGATTCATGGCGGTTCTATTAAATGAATTTTTGGATTATTTTGGAATTATTCTATAATCAGAACCTGAATTTTGCTTCTCATTTTCTTTTTAAGTTTTATGTAATCCCAAGTTTCTAAGCCTCTACTAAATACTCATGTTTTTAAGGCCCACTAACAAGTCCTAAGCATCCAGAGTTCAAAACTGCAAAGAAGAAATTAATAAAAACCACTCCCCATTAAACGCCGACTAACAAGGGTAAGAGTGAGGCCAATCCTTGTATACAACTTTACCCTTGCATATTTGCAAAGAGGCTGTCACCTATCAGATTCGAAACCATGACTTTTTAGTCACTAAGGAATAGTTTTACCCAAAGCACTTGACTACAAAGAAGAAATTAATAGCTTATAAAAAAAGGGAAAGAAAAAAGGTGGAATACCTACACTTCATTTTGATAGCATATAACTTTCAACGAGTCCATGAGTTTCAAATTGTAAATCCACATCAAACACCAAATTCTAAAACAGAGATACAAAAATCCAGCAAACTTGTAGATTAAGCAACTCATAAGAACAACAAGCATTAATCTTTAAACGGGTTAGAACCACTTCTAGAATCCCGTATGTTAACCAGAGAAAAATTGCAGTATCGATTATAAGATAAATAGTGGCTGAGATTGCAAACAGAACATTAAAAAAAAAAAAAACCACACAGGAAAACGTGCTTTGAAATGTATGACTCAAAATTAAAAATATAGAAACGCTCTAACCTTACTTTCGGCTTCGTTACCCTTATGAGTGATGAAGCTTCTCTGCACATCTGCAGCATCAGCCACAGCTATTAATCACTACCTTGAACAAACAAACAAACAAAAAAATCGAAAGAAGAAGACTGAAAAGCGAAAGACAGTGATTGAAGATTTGAAACGCAGCGTACGAGGAGGGTGATCGTGCGGAAGCGAAGAGGGAACGACTAGGGTTTCTAAATTGGGTTGCGCTTCATCGTGAGGACTGGAAATGCGTAACTCGGTGGCATGCGGTGAGTTAGTGACTCGTGACTGCAACTCTTCTTCCTCTTCAGCTTTTTCATTTCGTTCCAGTGGAACAGCTTCCAAGTTGTTGTGGTGCTGCTCGGCCATGGAAGATGCAGTAATAGTTTTTGGAACAATTTTCGTTTTTCTGTTTTGCGATTTCACGAGGTTGCACGGATTTTCATTTTCATTTTCTGTTTTATTTTTATTTATTTATTTATTTATTTATTGAATGATAGAGAGTGTTTGCGAGTGTGCTTGCTTTAAAGAGAGGTGTTGTGCTGTGTTGGGGTATATGTGTCTTTGACTGGCTATTGACTCTCTCAGTCTCGCTCTCAAATGGGGTGTTGGGTTCTGCTACATCAAGGTAACACACGCCGTCCATATTTCGCCGTTGCGTTATTAACTGCATTTTAATTCGATGGTGTCATGCGTCATGATTTTAATCTTTTATAATTTTAATGGTAATTAATAATTGTTCTTCAATAATGATAATGATTTTGATACCAACACCTCAACCTAAAAGGTGCTTGAGAATCAAAAGTCCATTTAAATCTTACATCAGACTCTTGTATTTTCGATGTGAAACTCATGCAATTTGATCATAACATCTAAATAACATACATCTATTTTCGAGAAAAAAAAAATAAGGGATTTGAGTTCAACTGAGAGAATTTTGCCTCAAGCACATAAATAAGTGCACAAAATATTACTTCTTATCTAATGATTTTTATTCAAATACTTTAAGATTTAAATAAATAATACAAGTTAATCATAAAAAGAACTATCCATTAATATTAGATAGACTCTACTAATAGTTATGATCTATCATTTAGCAAAGTTAAAATTCAAATAACAAAATATACAAAATAATTACCCATTACTTAAACAACTCAACAAATCAAAAAATAATAAAAATAACAAACACATAGCAGATTCTCTCTCTTTCGATTTTACTATTCTTATCATAGAGTTGCATAAATAAACAAAAGGTTTGTTTTTTCTCCCGTCACTGCAGATAAGTTATCTGTAGTATGCACAATATGACGTCATTTTGGGACGGAAATTATGGTATTTTTATAATTTTAATTTATTTCAAGATTATTATAGTCTTTATAATTATAATTTTTTAATCTTTCAATTCCAAAACAACATTGTTTTGGGAGTAAATACAAATAACTTATATGTTATAACTGCATAAATATTTTTCTCATAAATATAATGGGAGCTCAAGCAACAAAAAGGTGAAATCCAAAAACTCATCTTTTAAAACTAATGATGGTTGTTATAAGTGTGGTAGAACAGTCTTAGGGTCAAAGATTGTCCTGGATTAGAGCAAGAAGCCAAGAAAGAGAAGAAGGAAAAAGAAAACAAAAACTTTGAGAAGAAAAAGTTCAAGAAAGCAATGATGGCTGCTTGAAGTGACTCTAAATCAGAAGAAGAAGGCTCTGAAAGTAATGAGATTGAAGCAAACATTTGTCTTATGGCTGGAACTGACTCTGAAGATGAAGACCATGAGGTAAATTTTCTTGAGCTAAAATCATCCATGCATAAGTTATCCAAGAAACATTTGATACAAGAGTTGGACTTTGTAATAGATGAATACTTGAAAATGTGTGGGTACAATGATGAGTTGTTAAATGATTTTGGTGAACTAAAGAATGAGCTTAAGAACTTTTCTAAGGCTAACAAAGAATTAAAGAAATCAAATGATAATCTTAAAGAGAAGATCACTAGGCTTAAGAGCACTACTTCTGAATTAGAAAGCAAGAATGTCTCTTTGATAGAGAAATTACAAGAAACCAAGAAAAAGGAATGTGTTATGATAGATGATGCCTATTTGGATGAAGAGATTAAGCAATTAGAGAGCAAGGTAGAATAACTGACTAAAGAGAAACAAGACCTCCAAAATTAGATAGAAATTGCCCTTAGGATTCCAGAGGTAGATAGACCAAATATTGTTGACTAGTTGAATAAGAATTGCAATAAATCTTGGCATGGGTTAGGATTTGAAGGAAGTAAGAAATCTGCTTGGAAAACCAAAACTAAGCATGTGAACTTGTATGAGAATAGGGAATGTTATTATTATGCCAATATAAAGCCATCTAAAATTTGAGTGCAAGGCTATGATAAAAGCTATTCAAAAGAATGTATCATATATTAAAAATAGTTTTGTTTCTGCATGCAATGTAAAACAAATCTGGATTAGAAAAGACGAGATTTCTAATTTTTTTGCAAAGAGGAAGGGACATAAGCTAATCTAGGTTCTCAAATCTAATCATTCATTTAAGAATGCAGGTTGGAGTAAGGGGGAACAACTCATACCTTGACAAGGCTATTCTAAGAACATGACAAGAGATGTTTCCATATTTCTCTCACCCAAACCATTCTAAGATGGATTTGTGACTTTTTGTGACAACTACTTTTTGTGACACAATCCATTGATAATATTTATTATGTCAAGGGATTAAGGTATAATGTTAAGTTAAAAGTCATTGTTGCACATGATCATGGCATTGGTAGTATATCAACTTAATCACGTGTGTTTGCTGATGTGCTGAATTTTGATATTGCTAAGCTATTTTTTTCATAACTTGAGCTAGAAAAATCATTTTTTAATGAAACTAGTTGCTATTGAAAGCTAAGATGATAAGCTTTAAGATTGGAAAGTTTCAGAATTTCGGATGTGTATACTATTCTTAGTTAATCTGTCAATGTGACTGGAATGTTGATTACTCTATTTTTCGATAGCGTACTTTAACTAGTTATATTTTGAGTTACATAATTCCAATTTCAGTGATCTATACTTTGTTTGAAAGCTTGAGATGTGTAATATAATATTAAAAAAATAGAATTTTTGGTGTTATCATGCATTCCTAATGTTAAATAGGAGTTTACTAGTTTTTTAAAAAAAAATGATTGAGAAATTTGTTTTTCCTCCCCAATGATTGGCTAGTTAAGATAACTTAATCTTTCATGATAGAAATTCTTGTGCATAAAATATCTTTGAGTTATCACAAGCAACTGTGTTTGTTATTTAAGCATAACCATCAAGACTTATCTTATCACCTTAATCATGACTCTTTCTAACCACAGATATTCATTTAGCTGGAGCAACTTGTTAAATTCAATATTTTCTTGCTTGAATGATATTTCTTGAGTGCATGACTTGATTTTGTGGTAAATTGAGTGTTGGAGTGCATATACAATATTTATGTGAGATAAATGAGGAAAGACAATCTAGAACTTGTACGATTGAGGCTCAAGACTCACTATTAGATTACTCTATGGGATCACTAAAAAGAAAATAGATCATCTTTGGACGTTTGAGCCTTCTTCCTTTCCTTCCCCCTTTTTCCCTTGGATCCCATTCATTTTCTTCCCTTCCAAACTCCTAAACAAACCCTTAATGTTTTCTAAAGGTGTTGGTATGCATAGTCTATGAAATCATATCACAAAATTGAATCACAAGGGCCAGAAAATAAGAATCAGAGGAGCATTCATACAATAGCAAAACAAAAAGAAAGAAAGAAGAAGAAGAAGAAGAAAAGTCAACGAAAAAAAATCAAAGGGAGTTCATAAAAAAAGAAAAAGAAAATGAGGATAGTAGTATAACTACCATACCTTTGAGATTTTAAAATGCCATATGAATATTAAATTAAATAAGCTCTTTAAAATAAAGTTTTGTAAGTATGGATTAGATAAGTCTTTTATATGGATATTAATAAGTAAATCATGTTAGAAACATGATATTATAAATAAGAATGCCTCTCATGCCAAGCAAGTCCAATAAGATCCTAATATTAATAATTAATAAGTTTTAGGGTCAAAATGTAACTATGAGAAAGTTTAGGGGTTTTTTTTTGGTGTGGAAAGTTTAGGGGTTTAATTATAATTAAAACTAAACTAGTCTAAATTTTAATTAGATGATGTAATTAAATTCCTTAGAGAATTTTAAGAACTTTAAGGGGTTTTAGTTTTGTTCAAATATGTCTAAATTAATTGTTAAAAATAGGATAAGGGTAGATTAAATCAATTATTAGAAGAATATAATGTGATAGTCTTGTAAATTTAATTAGTTTTAAAGTTATTAGTATGTGTTGGTGGTAATTTAAATAAAAATTATGCTCTTTTTTGTTCCCTTATCAGCGCACATGTGGGAGAGGATTTAGGGTGCAAATATATTAGCCAATAAGAAGCCAAGAAGAACAGCGCACATGTTCTTCTTGTCTTAAATGATATATTAAGATTCACTAAGGAATTTTAAGTTAGATGTTGTTCCCACTTATGCATCAATTTTCTTTCTTTTAAAACACAAAAACCTGCACATGTTCTTCTTGCAAAACCGAGACATGCTTGAGAGGAAGAGTGATGAAAGAACATGGTCTTCTAGTCTTTAAATCATCTAGCTCTTTTGAGAAAAAAGATTCCTTAGTGAATGGAGATTAAAACCTTGTTCTTTTTTCTTCTTGAAGAGATGAGTTGATGGAGTTTTCTTCTTCCTCTTCATGCGCATATCAAGCAGTCCTCTTTGTTTAATGATGGATTTTCATGTCTTTTTGAAGTAAAATAGAAGTAGTAGTCTTCTAGTAATGTTTAAGGTAACTAAACTACCTTTCCTTGATTGTATTACATGGATTTCAAATTAGGTTTATGAATTTGGGGGCGGATTTTTATGGAAAATTATGATGGATTCATGATGAGTTTATATGCTCTAATTGATGTTTAAATTGATAATTAATGGTTTAATTGATGAATCAATGTATTGGGTGATTGAAAATCAAAACATGGAAGGCCTAGAATTACCTTGTAAGTGGCGGCCTGTAGGTGTAAAAGTATGCATGTTAAGTGTTTGATTAAATGCTTAAGAGAAATCAAAGATTGTTTAAGTAATGATTAAGATTCAACTGTAAGAAAAAAACGGATAAGTTCCAAGGAACTAACTTGTAGTCCAAATTGGTTATTTGAAGAAATTAATAGTGTAATTAGTTTTACATGTTTTCATGTTAAATTAAGATGTATGTTAAGTGTTTAAGTACTCATGAACATGATTAGGTAGAATAAAATATAAGAGAAATACATAGTCTTTGGCTATGTATATTTTCGGCCTTTGTGAGCCAAGTATGTATAGGTTGAATTAAGTTGTATTCAATGATGGTTTAAGTGATTAAAATGGTTGTTTGTTTTAGGATTTCTATGAAACTTGATTAGGGGATGTTCAACCCATGAGGGTATAAGGTTCATGAAAGTGATTTTATAAGGCTAAGAATATGTTTTGATAAGTTAATGGAGTATTTGGAATAAATTCATGTGTTGCTCTCATTATGATATTTTAGCCATAGGGCTTTAAATAGGAGTTTGAGATTGTTCTAATAATATATCATGAAGATTAAAATATTTTAAGTTATATGTAGATGAGTGAACAAAGTTTAACTTACTTTGAAAACTTAGTGTAAAAGAACGTATGGATGTAAAGTTGATAGTGCTGTCAGAATTTTACATAGTAGTGAGTTTATTTTTAGAAAAATCATATCTCACTCAATTCTTAACCAAATGGAGTGTGTGAGGTACTAAATTGAAGCCTAGGATGTCTAGTTTATTGTCCTAAAATATGGAAATTTTATGAGCTCACATTACAGTTTTGAAAACAATTAGTGGGCATTATTCATTGTTATTACAGTTTTACAACAAGCAACAGTGAGTTTGCAAAATTCATATCTCCTTCGTTACTTAACGAAACAGGATGATTCTTATGTTAAATTAAATCTTAAGATGTATAGTATTTGTCATAAAAATTACAGAATGAAATGGGTAGTAGATCATTCCATAATAAACAAATAGTCCATGACCCTGTTCTTGAGACACTTTTTAGTTTATTACTTACATCGGACGTATCTTGGGCTGTACTTATCAAAATAAAGCTTATGATATATCGTTGGAAAGCTCGTGACATGTAGATTATGATGGTTAAGTATTACATTTTAGGAGAACAAATTAAGTAAAAGTAGGTTTATGGAAAGTATGGAAACTTAGGGTGATTTAATGAATGAGATTAATAACCTATTGTGTAAGATTTATATGAATTAACGAGATAATTGTTATCACTTGTTTAAATGGCTTGGATTGGCATATTAATATGAAATTTAATATGGAAATATGATTATGTTGGTTGTTAGTATTAGTGTATATGTTGTAAGCTGCGAATTAAGTGAGCCAATGTCATTCTTATTAGGTGACTTTGGTAAAGCAAGTGAGCATGGATATTACTTGGTGACTAAACAAAACGGAAAATAAAATGGGAGTACATGTAAGTTTTTGGTTTAAGGAGATTTTTTCTTCTATGTTGTTCCACCGTGATCTAGTGTGATCAAGGTTACAAGTCTGTATGTTTATAATTAAAATGCTCAATACATTACCTGAATATATTTGCTATGTACAAAGAATATATTTGGAAATATTTTTGATAGTTAAGTACGGTAAATATATAATCTATAGTTTTTGAAAGAATATTACTCTTGGTTTGATTACGGATATAATAGAAAGGATTTGTGTACGTTGAATCTTGTATTCAATAATTATTTATTAAGTTAAAATGTTTAAATTCAAGAAAATATGATATTTTGTTAAGACTCTGTGAGTCTAAGTTGCTCGGAGATTACATCGCGACTCCGTGAGTATTATGCTACTTGGAGATATGTTATGTACGTTATGTTATGGTATGCTATGTTAAGTTACGTTAGGAATTAATATTTATATTCTCTTATGTTTGAATATATTCTTGTATTCTAATTAAATTCAGTGTAGATTATTCTGTTGTGTGTAAGTAGCTTTTACTGTTATGAAATTTATGTTCAATTGAATGTAGGTATATTTTAGCAAGATATGGTAAGTTGAGTAAGGTTATTATGATACGGTAAGTTGTCCAATGTGAGTAAGAACAGTAGTTTAGGCTAAATACGCGTTGAAAGTTACAGTCAGTAATTTGGATAGGTTATGTTTATGTTAAGATAGGGAATCATATACAAATATGTTTAAAGGTATAGTTAGAATTTTATGTCTGATTAAGTTACGTTTAATAGTTTTACACGGTTACCGATAGGTAATAAGTACTTATTTCTATTAAGTTCTTACGTTTTAATTATTCCAAGTACTTTATGTTTCATTGCCTATCATATTTATATTTTGATATACTAATTGTGCTCTTTTATATTATGTCGTTAATCATTATGCATATTGAATAAGTTATGATTATGATTTTTACATAATTATGTTAAGCTAATATTATAGTAAGATCTTCCTTGAGGAATTACGCTCTTGGCAAGGATTTATGAATATCCGTGGAAGTATTTATGTTTTTGTATATGTTTAAGTTCATGAATATATTAAATTGTTTTGTAATATTTATCATGTTATATTATTTGATGATTTTGACTGTAAGTAAATTCATGGGATGGAGAATTCTCTATAAACCCTAAATTTACGGAGATAGTGGAAATCTCACCCCGTATGGGGACTTACATTTCAGGTACATCATCCGAGACAGTGGATTTCAGGAAGGGCAACAAGGTGGTCTCAGAGTAGAGATGTTGCTATTATGATTGTTGTCTGGCATGTACATATAAAATAAGGAGTTTTGTAATAGCCCGTTATGTACCGGTGTTATTAACATTAATTATGATATTAAGCGCAGTTACAATCACAACAACTCATTTAAAAAATACGAGTAAACTTTATCCTTTTCATTACGTAAAGATTTAAAATCAATAATAAAACGTAATGATAAAAGCTGTGATCATAACTGAAATCTAAATGCGGAATAGTTAAAATAATTACCTAACTATCATATATTGCTTATCTTAGGGCCTGTTTGGTGTGACATATAAGGCATGATAGTATAAGCTTATACTATACGTTATGACATTTTCAGTTGTTTGGTGTGACTATCGTATAATATAAGCTTATACAGGATAATCTCTTAATACATCAAAACGATGTATAACTTAATCCGGCCTAAGGGTGAGGGATAAGACCTGATAAGATATTGATGTATTAACATCGTTGACCAATGTAATTCTCAAAAATTAATATATAATATTAAAATAATATATTAATTTTTCAATATATTAATTTTTAAAATATTGAATATTTTTATTTTTATAAAAATTAATTTATATTTTGGACACACTAATCAATAAATTTTTATAAAAATTAATATCATATGACATTTTTTGAAGAATTATAAAAATTCTTTATTAAAGGATATTTTCATTAAAAATATTTTTTTATCATATATAGTATTATACAGTGCATTACCAAATACTAGATAATATTATCTTATACAATATATTATTTTATACAATACCGTGCCAAACGCTGGATAGTATTAAAATTCAATCATGTCTTATACAATCAGACCTTATACTATCAGGTCTTATACTATCAGGCCTTATCCTATACTATGTACCAAACATGCCCTTAATTCATTAAGGGTTCCCAATAATCCACTTAGCATAATTCTCACTTTTACGGTTTTTACATAACTAAATATGGTTCAGTCTTTTGAACACTGTGCGAAATCTGCATGCTACGAACCTATCATCTTTTAGTATGTTATTCTAGACTTAATTACCTTTCCAAACACGTCCCATAAAGTTCTCATTTGCTCCGGTTATAGCCATTTGAAGTTGGACAAGCAAAACTGTCAGCCAACCCCAAACAGGACACCAAAATACCTCACCATTTCTGCGATTATGGACAAACCACTTCACCAATTGCTCTCAAATTTTTATACAGTAAACTAGACACCTTAAGCTTCAATTTGACATATGAGAGGCCTAATTTGACCAAGAATCGCGGGAGAAATAAATTCTCCAAAACTGTCACTCGACAGCCCCCAAGTGTAGGGCATTCTGGATAGTCCCCATTCAACTGCCTCTACAGGTCTGCGTACAACTCCAATGACTACCAAATTTTGACACAACATAGTTGACATCTCAATCTTAAAAATGGTATATAGTACGTCCCTATTAGACCTCTGTGGAGGGAGATATTCCCTCCCAAAGTTTACCCAAAAACTGCCATTTTATAGAAATTTCGACGGCATCGCCTTTGTTTATTCAACCTATCCCACTTTATCAAAATGTGTTATTATCCTCAAATGGTACCTAATAGACAAGGGTGACACTCAAAGACCAACAATGCATTGGTGCTCTTACAACCCATTACAATTTCTATCAATTTTCTCAAGTTACAATTCAATACTTAAATCGTCAAAACTTAAACTTATTTTAATCACATTATTCCATTTGCATGCATTCTTCACATTAAACATAAATCATATACTAGAATAGGCCTATTGTCCTTTCATCACCTACATGCTTTAAATATTACACAAGGTCCATAATAATAATATTACAATTCTCCAAATGCTTAACATAAATACAAATAAATCCTCAAATAAAATATAATGAATCAACAACTAGTCTTAGGAAAAATATGGCATGAACAAATATGACAATATGCATAATCCTAAATACATATAAAATGTTCATACCCTAAGTCTAGCCTATGCCAACAGTGGCCTCAAAATGCAAAATAATCTCTATATCCAAGTTCTCATCCCATAGGCCTCTTGCCCACAGCTCCAGCCCCACTGCAACTACCTGAAATAAAGCTCCAAACACGGGGTGAGATATACGAATATATCCTAGTAACTTAGAGGTTCTGGAGATTACTCCGCCCAATGGCTCACTCAGATGTAGATCAATAATGCACCATAACAAGCAAAACGGGATAAAGCAAGAGATTTAGTGAAGTAAGGATGCATAGGGAGTAAAAATACGATGAAGCTGGAATGGTCGAAGCCAAAATCACACAAAATCTGGCCTATTGGCCTCGACATAAAGCCTACAGGTTCCAACGAAGTGTTCCCAGAACATCAACCAAGGCACCCACCACCAATACACCCGAGACATTCCTAGAGTGCTCCTCAATGGATAACAACTTCATGACTCCAGGTCAACTGGAACTCCCTCACTGAGACCTATCCAGTGGAAGTCCGTAACTCATGAAGGCAACTATCTGCAAGCCAGAGACATGGTACATCCTATGTACCCAATATACATACATATATGCACGAGCATGTTATAACACATCATCAACATACACCTCCAACCACTACCCCCAAGGGGCATGATGGAGCACAAACAGAGATTAACCCCAGTACCAAAGGATTACCTTGTGGAAGCTCCCTATCTAGGTAACTCCAATGCAAGGTACCACTGAGCTTGGTCCATCCAGAAATTCCTACACACAGGTTATTCCCATTTCAATTAGAACCACACAACACTATACACTTAGTTATTCAAGCATTCATGAATTTTTGCATAAACACTTACCATAATCCTTTTGGTCAAGAACCAAAGGCAATCCACCAAGCTCACCGTTCCAAGTTCACGTCCGTAGAAGGAAACCTACAATAATCACACAAGGACCATCAATACCATGGTGCAACTAAGTCAAAACACAAAGCACCACACCCCTCTACACACACACACACCTAAGTTCGGCCATTTGGCCCCAAAATACCACACCATGTTGTTAATTTTATTTCAACGTTGCAATAGCTTCCTAAGCTTTCCACAACACCAATTCAAGTCCTTAATCCCATTCAATTATCACTCAACACCAACTATCCCAAATTTCCTCTTTTAGGCCAATCCCACACTTAGGCCCATCCAAGGGTTTCAATTCCAATCCACATTCATCACAACAACATCCAACCTATTTAAACTTAGCCCCAAGCCTCACAACACCAATTACATGAATTTTACATCATCCATCCTTATTTCCCCTCACTTGGCCGAATTCAACAAGCATGCATACCAAAGGTTTTTTAATTCATTTCAACACTTCCACACATCATTTAATCCTATAATTAACTCATACAATTACTCCCCTACTCAATTACACAATCCCACAATACTTCCATTTCAAAAGTCATGCATACCAATCATAAAATTGCCTAAGTTATCAAGCTTTTCACCAATAATATTTATGAGCACAATCATCATAAAACATCATTCTAAGACACTTTTATCTAATACACATTTTCAATTTGAGGTCTCCAACCTCATCAATCTATACAGGCAAACCCTAGGTTCATGAAAATCAATCCATCAAATTAACCAATGAAAAGTGTGGAAACTTACCTACAATCAAGGCCTAGGACTCCTCCACACAATACCCAAGCAATGGAAGATCAAACAACTCGAAGAACATCAACTCTCCTCACCAAAATCGTGGAGATGGGTCACCTTTTTCTTCGAATCTAGCGAGTTTCATGGGTTGGGAATACCATGGTTGGGTTTAGAATGCAATTTACTTGAAGATTGGTGTGTAACCTTATGGATTTTGATGGATGGAAGTGGAAGAACAAATCTTCACAAAATTCTTCCCCTTTTTTAATGAAGCCGCGGGTTTAAAAGAGAGTTTGTGGAGAAGATGGTGAATAGTGCATGTGTCTTAAGCTCAGTTAAGTGAGGTGGGTCCCACCGCCACCTCATGCGATTCAAATTAATTCAAATCTCCCTCTTAATCCGCTAAACGTCCATTAATTCCTAGACTATTTAAAAACTTAAAATTTTAACATTCACAGATGTCCTTTAATTTCCCTTAATCAGATGAATCCGAGTTTTTGGGTCGTTCAGTTAAATAACAGTTTTAAGCTGTTATGTGCACTGTGGGCACGTTTTCTCAAAAACCCTAATTCCAATCAATTTCCATCAGAAATCATAATTCCTAGTCCTATGTACCATTTATAAATTATTCCATATCTAGAGCTCAAAATTCATTCGGCACGCTTTATGGTGTAACTGTACCGCTGTATTTTTTCCCGGTAAAAACACTTTTCATCAAATTTCCAGAAACTTGCCTAACCACTCAATTTTTCATTCTGAATCCATTTCCAGGGTTAGTTTTTCCATTTGAGACCTTCTACTCAAATGTCCTTTCCTAGGGTTACGTGTTTGGAAAATTACCATTTTACCCATTTTACGTATTTTGAATCCGAATTCAGGATTCTCACTAATCCTACTCTTTAATCCATATTTGAAATATAATTATATGATTTAGAATTACGAGATGTTATATTCACCCCTCCTTTTTAAAATTTTGTTCGCAAAATTAAAACATATCTGTCCGCTAACTCAGGATACAGTCGGAGCATCTCATCCTCCCGCTCCCAAGTAGCCTCCTCAGGTATACGTCATTCCTAGTGAATCTCTAACATTGAAATCACCTTGCTTCTCAATCTCTTTTCACTGCGGTCAAGTACCTCAATGGGACCTGCAGGAGTCTTCAGATTCTCCCGAATTTCAATATCATCCGGTATCACCACATGTGATTCATCCGGAACACAACGTCGCAGTTGTGACACATGAAAAATGTCGTGTAGATTCGACTACTGTGGGGGAAAGGCAAGGTGATAGGCCACTAATCCCACACTTTTCGTAATCAGATACGGCCCAATGAACCGAGGACTCAGCTTCGTTACTCCCAATGCTCGGCCAACACCCATGACCGGAGATGACCGCACAAATATATGGTCTCCTTATTCAAATTCCAGCGGTCTATGTTTTTTTTATCATAATAGCTTTTCTGTCAATTTTGTGCCTGTTTAAGTTTTTCTCTGATCATTTCAATCTGCATTGTAGTCTCTTGCACAAAGTTCGGACCAAACCTTTCTTTATCACCTACCTCAGTCCAACAAGTACGAGTCCGACACCTCCGTCCATACAATGCTTCATAAGGTGCCATGCCCATACTGAAATGAAAACTGTTATTATAAGAAAATTCCACCAATGACAAGCATTTGTCCCAAGCAGTATCCTGCTCCAGTTTGCAAGCTCTCAGCATATCCTCAAGTGTCTGTATGGTCCTCTCAGTCTGTGGGTGATACACAGTGCTTAGCCTGAGCTGAGTTCCAAAAGCCTGCTGCAAAGCTCCCCAAAAGCGCGAAGTAAATTTTGGGTCCCGATCACTGACAATACTAATCGGAATCCCGTGGAGCCTTACAATCTCATTTGCATAAAGTTTTGCTAATCTCTCTGTAGAGAAAACCACTCGCACTGGCAAAAAATGTATAGACTTCATGAGTCTATCCACAATAACGCAAATAGAATCGCAACCAGCCTGAGTCCGAGGCAAACCCACTACAAAATCCATAGAGCTGCTCTCTCATTTCCACTCTGGTATATCCAGCGGCTGAAGTAAACCAGCAGGTTTCTGATGCTCTATCTTCACTTTATGACAAACTAAACACTTAGACACATACTCCACAATATTCTTTTTCATCCCAGCCCACCAGAACTTAACTTTCAGATCTTGATACATTTTTGTAGCAATTGGGTGAATATCATACTGATCCTTATGGGCCTCAACCATAACCTCCTCTGCTAATTCCTTGGGCACAACAATCCTGCCCTGATACGGTACTAACCCCTATTTATTCACAGATATGCCATTCTGGCCTTTCAAATACTTAACAATATCATTCTGTATTTGAGTCTCTTTAATCTTCTCATGTAATTCATTCTCAATTCTAGTGACCTCAATAATGCAAACTCTACCTGTAAAGAAATCCATTATTTTTAAATCCCTGAACTGCTCAATCACTTCATTATCCCACATCATTATATGAGACAAGCTGACAGACTTCCTACTCAAGGCATCTGCCACCACATCAGCTTTACCCGGATGATATTTTAGTTCAAAATCATAATCCTTTAAGAATTTAACCCACCTCCGCTGTCTCATGTTCAGCTCTTTCTGATCAAACAAATATTTCAAGATTTTGTGATCACTGAACACAACAAACTTCATCCCATACAGAAAGTTCCTCCAGATTTTCAAGGCACTCCAGATTTTCTGATCAAAAAAATGATTTAAAGCACTGCGTCTCACCCGCAAACTGATGGTCAGACAAAGAAGACCATATAGACACTTGAGGATATACTGAGAGCTTGTACACTGGAGCAGGGTACTGCTTGGGACAGATACTTGTATTGGTGGAATTTTCTTATAATAATAGTTTTCGTTCCAGTCTGGGCATGGAACCATATGAGGCATTGTATGGACGGAGGTGTCAGACTCTTACTTGTTGAACTGAGGTATGTGATAAAGAAAGATTTGGTCCGGACTTTGTGCAAGAGACTAAAATGAAGATTGAAATGATAAGAGAAAAACTTAAACAAGCACAGAATCGACAGAAAAGCTATTACGATAATAAACACAGTTCGCTGGAACTTGAAGAAGGAGACCATATATTTGTGCGGTTATCTCTTGTAACACCCCGTTACCGGACCAATATGTTATCAAAAATTATGATATTAAGCCCAGTCACAATCAAAGCAGTTATTTGAAATTACGGAAAAATATTTTCTTTTCAATAACGTTCACACTTTTAAAATAATCGTATCAGACAATATACTAATTGTGATATCAACTCACAACTTATAGTGAAATTATGAATACATTAGCTTAATATCACTCAGTTTACATTTGAAGGCCGCTAAGTGGTTCCCATAAATCAACAAAGATTAATACTCATACTATCCATGTTTAACACTAAATGCCTTCACCTTTTTATTTAGTAGCTTAATAATTTTATACCTATCAAATGCTTTTCATTCCCTAATATGTTGTAGATTTCTACGTTAGCTTCACGTGGGTTCGAATTGCGCTCAATTTGGAACACCGTAGCTCAAGTTATGAATTTTCCAAGAAAATAGGTGCTGATTCTGCAGGACCCCCGCGCTGACAGCGCCATTACTGTTAGTATTTGGGTGTCCTAGAGACAATCTTATGATTAAATAAGGACAGAGATGTAGACCTTTTTAATATTGTCGCAAATAAATAAAAGCACTCTTTATCTTGTTTCATAATTATGTCTCGATATTAATATTAATATATTATGAATAACTTGATAAACCCCGTGGAATAAAATATGTATCTCTTGAGTATCTGTGATGAGATCACAATCATGAGGATTCAAGAATACCGGATGTTCATTCCTAATTTTATGTTCCTAGTCTAGAGATACTGAGAATGGGGTCAGTAATCTCGGGTAAGACTAGCACAACTTATCTATTTGTATATGGATACAAGGTATAGACCTCATGTGCTACAGATATGGAGATGTCTTAGCTAAAGTCGTGGGTGGACCTATAAGGGTATAGCTCGCACTGAACGGACCCACAAAGAGACTCTATGAGGAAATCTCACAGAGAGTATCATTAGAGTAGTCTCTTTATATTTGGGTATGTCTTTCCTAAGACCAGAAGTTATTACTTAGACTGTGTTATAGAAGGCATGCTTTGATTGTGCACCTCGTCTGCCTGAAACATGGAGACTCATAGGTATATTGTTGGGCTTGTCCTGAAAGAACACATGGCTAGGGTGATAAGCTGAAGGAATTCGTCAAATCTCTGTGAGAGATTAGGTTATCTGTAAACCGGAGAAATCAGGATGACATTTACAGGGACTCGGGAATCTATGCATAGTAAAAGAGATCATGAGATGATCTTCCTTTAGAGTCTGTAAATTAAAGATTCCTTATTTCGAATAAAGCTTACCCTAAACCGCAGGGGTTGATACGCTTCCTTACCCTAGGTTTTATGGGAAGATAACCGAGACGAAAGGAAATATGTACGGCAACCAAATATGTTTAATAGGATGATCAAATCATTAATCTAACTAGTTCTAAGGCAACAAAGCATTGCTAGTGCTCTGTGTTGTCATTAGATGGGTTGTGGGCTTATTGGGCCCAAGCCCATTTATGTCAGTGGCTAAGTTGGATCTAATGGGTCACACACAAACACCTAATTGTCTAGATGCTCTAGCATTAAAGGTATTGGGTCTAATAATAGTTATTAGCCCAAGAAGTTGTTTGGAACTCCACCTAAAGGGGTGGAGGGCGCATGGTTCATTGTAATGGGTTTGGATAGTCCAAGACATTACTAATTAATTTAATTAGTTAAATTAATTATCAAACATTTAAATTTTGAATTTTGGAATTCGAAATTTGAATTTTGAAATTTTGAATTTTGAATTTGAATTTCGAAATTCGAATTTTGAATTTGAAATTTGAATTTTGAAATTTGGATTTTGAATTTGAATTTTGAAAATTTGAATTTTGAATTTGAATTTTGAATTTGAATGTTTGAACATTTGAATTTGAATATTTGAATGTTTGAATTCAAATATTTGAATTTGAATTTGAATTGCCTATGAAAGGTTGTTTCGTAACAAAAGGATAAGATGAGATCTTGTTGGAACAAATCACTAGTATCATGAGAGAATCTTTTGGACAAGATCCAAGGCCATATATGGCGCTGATTTGGGTTGTTGGTGAGCAAGATTTGCTCATCAAAAATCAGCTCCAGAAGATTCAGTCAGTTGGGAGAAAATCTGAGTGAGTTGATTCAAATTTGAGTGCAACTACTCAGATGTATTTGGTCACCTTTTTGGGCTATATGGGGCGCACCATATAGCTGATCTTATGAAGATTTCTGATCAGAATTTTGAATAGGTTTTGAACCAATTCTCAAGAGAATATTCTAGGAGACTGTTAGCAATTTTTGAAATAAAACAGCTCCACTTCTCTCTCTCCGATCTGGCGCCTAATGATCATATTTTTAGGAGAAAAATATGATTGGTATTTTATTTTAAATACTCTCCTCTTATGCGCCTATGTGGTAGTTGTTCCTCCAAGGGTTTTTTTCTGAAAAGCCTAGCCTATTATCTTCTTTCTCCTGCGCCACTTGTGAAGCTTTCACTTGAGAGCTTCACTCTTTCAAACACTTTCACCTAGCCTCCATCTTCACACATAGAGCGCCTAGCAAGCCTCTTTGTGGTGATCATCCGGTGGCTTCACAAGAAGGAGTTCTTGCACCTAGACGAGTGGGTGGTGTGGATCAACATTAGAGGGTCTGAACCCTTCAGACCTGCCTTGATCATCTGGTGATTTCACGAACAAGGTAACATCATGCTTTCCTAAAGCATGATCTTGATGTGCATGTATATTCCGCATACATCGGCCTTCAAGGCCATTTCGAACTTTCAAGTGGTATCAGAGCCCGGTTGCTTTACCATCGACGGGTGATGGTACCTTGTTTGTGATCATATTTTTCACGGTTAAAATCTCTTTAAAGGTTAAAGATTCAATTTTTTATGAATGGATTCTAATTTACAATACTTTAAACGGTTAAAGTTTTCGTTTTTATGAACATGTTATTTCGAATGCCATGTTCATGCATCCATTCATATTCATGGTTGTCTTTTTCTTTATAAAAGTTTTAAAAGGAAGCACCTTTTTGAAGGGTGGAGTTCGACCATGAAAGGTGTTTTGAACACCTTGATTGTTTTCTTATTTTTTCTCCATGAATTGTTTCATGAGCATGCAATTAAATTTTTCGAAAATTAATCTCATATACATGAGTATATGGTTCGGCCATTAAGTGTTGATGGCTATATGCATGATTTAATTTTGTGTTCTTTGAGAAAGAGTCAACAAAATTAGAATTATATTAATTGTTATATAATTCGGCCAATTGAAAAATTAAGAAAAGTTTTAAATTTTAAATATGTTTTGATAATTAATTGTTAAATATCAAGACATACGTGAAAAATATATATTATGTGATAATATTTTGTACTTGTGAGTTGTCTAACATTTCAGGTGCAAAAGAGGAAGGGGATGGTCATGGTGCCCGGAATTTGAAATTTCAAATTTAAATTAATGTGTAATTTTGGGCTCTTTTAAAAGAGATGTAATTTGAATTTCAAATTTTGTAATTTAAATTTTGTATTTTAAATTTTGTCCCTCCAAGATGTTTTGGAGTTTCTTTAATTGTAATTAGAGAAATTAGGCTAGTGGCGTATAGACGACAAGAAGCCGAGGCTTGAGAAGCAAGATGGACAAAAGAGCGAGCACCATGACTATCTCAAAATAAAACTGTTTTATTTGCATGTATGTTATTATACGACTAGTATGCATGAGATAGAGTATCGCGATATGTATGCTTTATGGCTTATGACGTCTAGTATGCATGAGTTGGACTAAATCGCGTTTGTATGATTATTATGCAAGTCCAATTGCGACTAGTTTAAACCGTTAGATGTATGACATAGGTTACGACTAGCATGATAATATATTAATGCGTTTGATGAGACTTAATAAACCCTTAATAAAATGAACCCTTAAAAGGAATAAAATTATTAAGCGCATGATTACCTCCCACCACCAATATTACTCAAACCTCCTCTAAATAGTGGTGCTCTACAACCCAGTTGGGACCCACTGTTTCGTTGAGTAAGAGTAGTATTAGAAGTGTAAGACACTTGGGGTGCTGGTTAGTGCTTAACTGAGACATAAGCTGCAGGCCCAGCCGGGCTTATGTGCTTAGGGTAATAGTGCTAGGTTGGTTGCATGAGATGCACCACTAAGTGACAAGGAGTTGTCAACCTAATGTTAAGAAAGGGTATGAGATACCATTGATAAAGATCAATCCATTATTTAAATTAATCTTGCGGTCTCAGACGGGGGTTAAAATAAATAATCGCATTCTTAATCCCACTAAGGTAAATTCTAAAAGTAGAATAACCCTAAGTCAAAAGGAAGGGTCATTGACTTAGATAAAATAGTGGGAGGGGCAAATTAATAAAAGTCTTTAATAATTTGTTTTTACTACATGTCCAAATATTAATTAATTTTTATCTTTACATTTTTCAGTTAATTAGTATGACTAATACACTGTCACTGCGCTCCATACTTGATACGAACAAGCTGACCGGTCCAAATTTTATGGACTGGTATCGGAACCTAAGAATTGTTCTAAGGGCCGAAAAGATTGCTTACGTCCTAGATGCTGAATTACCCGTAGCTCCTAGGGAAGGGGAAGATGGGTTCGCGGAATTTGATTTCGAGGCCCACAAACAGCACATGGATGACAATGTGTTGGCTGTCTGCATCATGTTGGCATCCATGTCGCCTGAACTGCAAAAGCAGCATGAGCATATGGATGCTCCCTCTATTGTCTTACATCTCAAGGAGTTGTATGACATTAAAGGCAGGCATGAGAGGTATGAGGCCTCAAGAGAATTGTTCTCTTGCAGGATGTCTGAGAGCATGTCTGTTGGCAGTCATGTTCTTAAGATGATCGGTCTGATTGAGAAGCTAGGAAATCTAGGCTTTATCATGGATGCCGAACTAAGTAATGACTTAGTGCTCACCTCACTTCCACCTTCCTTTAGTCAATTCATCATGAATTACCACATGCATGGGATGCAAGTGAGCTTGCCTGAGTTGTTAAGTATGTTAACAACTGCTGAAGTGTCTATCAAGAAGGATAAGACACAAGCTCTTCTGATTGGTGGGCCTAGCAAGGCCAAGGGTAAGGGTAAGGGGCCTGCTAAAGGTGACTCCCTTAAGCCCAAAGGAAAATCCAAGAAGAAGAAGGGCAACAAGAAGGGTAAGAAAGCATCCAAGGACAAAGGCGATGCTGAGTGCTTCCATTGTGGCAAGAAAGGCCATTGGAAGAGGAACTGTCCAGACTACCTGAAGAGTGTGAAGGACAAGAAGCATGGTGATGCTTCTACCTCAGGTATTTTCATGATTGAGATAAATTATTCATGTGCTAATCCTACTTCATGGGTATTGGATACCGGTTGTGGTTCTCACATCTGCAATATGTTGCAGGTACTTAGGAGCCCCAGGAGATTGGAGAGGAACGAGGTGGACCTCCGCGTTGGAAATGGAGCAAGGGTTGCTGCTCATTCTATTGGAGAAGCCGACCTCATTTTGCCTACGGGCCTTATTTTGCATTTGAATAAATGTCTTTATGTTCCAAGTATTTCTAGAAACATTATTTCAATTTCTTGTTTAGAACAAGATGGATTTATTTTCAGTATTAAGAATGGTACATTTTCTATCATTATGAATGATATTGTTTATGGTACTGCTACCTTAATAAATGGATTGTATGTTCTGGAAATGGGAACTGAAATGCTCAAAATAGATGTGAAACGACCTAGGATGGATAATCAATCATATCTTTGGCACTGTAGACTAGGGCACATAAATGAAACAAGATTGTCTAGGATGCATGCAAATGGATACCTAGATTCCTTGGATTTGGAATCCTATGGACAATGTGAATCTTGTCTAGCTGGGAAAATGACTTGTCACAAGCCCAAGGGGCTAGAAAGTCATAGGGCTAGTGAGTTATTAGAACTCATTCACACTGATGTTTGTGGGCCAATGTCTATAGAGGCTAGAGGAGGATACTCCTATTTCATTACCTTTACTGATGACAAATCAAGATTTGGGTACGTGTACCTAATGAGATATAAATCCGAAGCCTTTGAAAAGTTCAAGGAGTTTAGGAATGAAGTAGAGAAACAGCGTGGCAAGATGATTAAGACATTACGATCAGATCGTGGTGGTGAATATCTGAGCCATGAGTTTCAGGATTATCTGAGAGAAAATGGAATTCTCTCGCAGTTTACTGCACCTTACACACCACACCAAAATGGTGTCTCCGAAAGGAGAAACAGGACCTTGTTAGACATGGTCAGGTCTATGATGAGTGAGACTCAACTTCCAAAATCGTTTTGGGGATATGCCCTTGACACAGCGGCATACCTTCTAAATAGGGTACCGTCAAAATCTGTTCAGACCACACCATATGAGATATGGAATGGTAAGAGACCCAACCTGAGTTACCTCAGGGTATGGGGATCGCCAGCTTATGTCAAAGCGTTGGCATCAGACAAGCTTAGTGCTAAGAGTACTAAATGTCTATTTGTGGGGTATCCCAAAGGTACTAAGGGATACTACTTTTACTCCATGGAAGAACACAAAGTGTTTGTGTCAAAGAATGCTGAGTTCCTTGAGAAGGATTTGATCTCTCAAGGAGCCAGTGGGAGTAAGATTGATCTTGAAGAAGTTCAAGAACCACATGAACAGATTGAGGAACCCAAGTCTGCTCCGCAGGCGACGTTCTCCAATGGAGAAGTAAACGCACAACTCCGTAGGTCAACGAGGGGCATCCATCCACCTGAGAGGTATGGGTTTGTGATTGAGAATCAGCAAACCGTCGAGGATGATGAACCAAGTAACTACGAAGAGGCAGTCAAGGATGTTGACTCTTCTAGATGGCTTGAAGCCATGGAATCTGAAATGGATTCGATGTATCAGAACAAGGTATGGACCTTGGTTCCTAAACCGCAAGGAATAGTTCCTATCGGTAATAAATGGGTCTTTAAAAGAAAGACTGATGCAGATGGCAACGTTCAGACCTACAAAGCTAGGTTGGTGGCGAAAGGGTATCGTCAAAGACAAGGAGTTGACTATGATGAAACTTTCTCACCAGTTGCCATGATCAAATCTATAAGGATCATGCTTGCAATAGCAGCATATCACGACTATGAAATTTGGCAAATGGATGTCAAGACCGCCTTCTTGAATGGGTTCTTGAAGGAGGAAGTGTACATGACACAACCTGAAGGCTTTGTAATCAAAGATCAGGAGCATATGGTATGCAAACTTCAAAGGTCGATATATGGGCTAAAGCAAGCATCAAGGAGTTGGAATATTCGTTTTGATGAGGTCGTTAGGAGTAACGGTTTCATCAAGAACGAGGATGAACCTTGTGTTTACAGGAAGGTTAGTGGGAGTAATGTTGTCTTCCTAGTGCTTTATGTAGATGACATATTGCTTATAGGAAATGACATCCCCACATTACAAACAACGAAAGAGTGGCTTTCAGAAAGCTTCACCATGAAGGATTTGGGAGAGGCGGCCTTTATACTTGGTATAAAGATCTATAGAGATAGATCAAACAGGCTGCTGGGTTTATCTCAATCCACGTACATTGACAAGATGCTAAAGAGGTTTAGCATGGAAGGGTCGAAAAGGGGTTTTCTACCTGTCAATCATGGGATACATCTTTCAAAGGCTATGTGTCCTAAGTCACAGCCTGAGAAGGATCGCATGAGTGGAATTCCATACGCTTCGGCTATTGGGTCCATCATGTATGCCATGATATGTACGAGACCAGATGTCTCATATGCTTTAAGCATTACGAGCAGATACCAGTCTGACCCTGGAGAGGGTCACTGGACGGCAGTCAAGACTATCCTTAAATACTTGAGAAGAACTAAGGATGCGTTTTTGGTCTATGGTGGGGTTAATGAGCTTACAGTGAAAGGGTTCACTGATGCCAGCTTTCAGAGTGACAAAGATGACTGCAAGTCACAGTCAGGGTTCGTATTCACCTTAAATGGTGGGGCAGTATCTTGGAAGAGTTCCAAGCAGGAGACAACAGCAGATTCAACGACAGAAGCTGAATACATAGCTGCTTCAGAAGCGGCTAAGGAGGCCGTGTGGATCAAGAAGTTCATATCTGAACTTAGGGTGGTTCCAAGCGTGGATGAGCCCATACAGTTGCTGTGCGACAACACTGGAGCCATTGCGCAGTCAAAGGAACCTAGGTCTCATCAAAGATCTAAGCACGTGCTCCGCAGATATCACCTGATTAGAGAAATCATTGATAGAATGGATGTAAAGATGGATTATGTTCCCACAGATGATAACCTGGCCGATTCTCTGACAAAGGCTGTTTCTCAGAGAAAACATGATAGTCATTATGAGGCTTTGGGTATACGACTTAGGTCTGATTGGCTCTAGGCCAAGTGGGAGCTTGTTAGTATTTGGGTGTCCTAGAGACAATCTTATGATTAAATAAGGACAGAGATGTAGACCTTTTTAATATTGTCGCAAATAAATAAAAGCACTCTTTATCTTGTTTCATAATTATGTCTCGATATTAATATTAATATATTATGAATAACTTGATAAACCCCGTGGAATAAAAT
>NW_026899462.1:0-11900 GCF_033153095.1 Gastrolobium bilobum | reverse complement strand
ATAAATAAATGCAAAAAAAAATTAAAATAATAATAATAAAATAAAAAAATGAAATTGAAATAATAATAATATTAAAAGAATAAAAATTAAATAAATAAAAAACAAAAATAAAATACAAATACAAATACGAAAAATACCATTATGAATAAATACACTTTTTGGTCCTCATCAAATTTCACGATGCCCGTTTTATTCCCTAGCAAATAAAAAGGCTATTTGTGGTCCCTAAGAAATTCAAAATGGACCCATTTAGTTAAATCGTGATCCTTCACAAATTCAAAAAAGACCCACATTAGTCCCTCGAAAGAACTAAAATGGTTCCACTTTGAATTTTTTAGGGACCACGAATAGCCTTTTTATTTGCTAGGGACTGAAGCGGGCATTATAAAATTTGTTGAGGACCGAAAAAGATATTTACTCTAAAATTATATAAATACAGAAAATTTAAATTGCAGAAAAATGAAAAGTCCAATCTAGATTGCTTATAGCTTCTTCTAATGTTGAAGGATCCAATCCCCGGCAACGGCGCCAAAAACATGTTGCGACTCTGCAAGTGCACTGGTCGTTAAGTAATAAAGTGTACCGTAGTACGAGATCGTTCCCACGAGGATTGGTTTCAAGAGCTAGTTCACTAATCACAATTTAGTTGGATAACCAAGATTGAGATGAAGAGAATTGAATTTTAAAACAATCAATAACATGTAATTTCAGAATTAAAAACAGTTAAAAAGATGAGTTGTTTAATTACCAAGAACGAGCGTAGTTAGGGTTTCGACTTCCCCCAATATCCTCTTTGTGCTATGAATTAAATAGTCAATAATCTGCTCTTAATATAATGGCAATCAATTCTTTCTAAGTTAATTAAGGCTCTCTTTTTATAGAGTTGAAAATTACTGCAATTTCAAAACCCAGAATATTCGGATATGGAGACACACATATCCGGATCTGTTTAATTACCTTTTTCTTCTGTTTTATTTTGATTTTCTGTGTATTTCTAGACATAGGGAAGTACTCTACAGGTTCTAGTACAGATTAAGTGATTGGTTGATTGGTTTATACAATTGGAGTGATCCTAGGGTTTAGGTTAAGAGTGATTATGGGGTTGGTCACAGTCTTGTAAAATTTCTCTTGTAAAATGATTTCTTCAAGCACCGGTTCAAAGTTTGATGATAGTGAAACAATTGATGGCAGTCTGGATGTAGCTCTCAAGCGGTAGAGAGTGAACCAGGATAAATCCCGATGTTATATTCTCTCTTTCCTAATCTTTTATTTTTCACTACATATTACTCTCTATGATCCATTGTTCTTGAATTTGTTTTAGGGATTGGGGAACATTTGTTAATTGAATTAATTTGTTCTTGCATACTTTCTTAAGAAGGGGTTTTTGATTTTCTTTTGTTTAAAGCAAAAATTTTTGAAAACACAATTCACACCTCTCTTGTGTTATTGTTTAGTCATTCTTTCTTTACATGAGCAGTGCCATTGATGATACAACCACCTTTTTCGAACACCGATTCTGTACTTGATTTTCAATATCTTCCAGATAATACTATATTTTAAATTTGGAACCATGTTTACCAAAATGCAATGGAAAATAAGAAACAATGTTGACTTTACTAGTAGTGTATATAAACTAAAAAGAAAATTAGTGAGTAGTTGCTAACAAATTGGCAAGTAATTATCACCACCTTAAAGTAATATTGATTAAAAAAAATTCAAATAACTAATGTAATGAGATTGCAAAGAAAGTTAAATTAATTATTAGAAACATTTTAAGTAATTGTAGCAATAATGTTATATGACAAAGAGACTAATATAATGTTTACAACAATAGCATAGAACGTACAAAAAATGAATCTTTATTTTATAGAACAATATTTCCGATTGAAATAATATGATCGTTCACTTAATTGCACATGCAACAAAGAAGATCTACATTATTCAATATGTAGATAAAAGTAATTACGATGTCTATGCATCTTGCGATAGTCGTTCTGCCAAATAGATGTAGAATAGCCCCATAGCTCCGGTGGTAAATTCGTTTTTGTATATTGATTCTATGGTCAAAGTTTCACCATCGTTAATCTTGACAGTACCTGGTTGTGGATAACAAACAGACATTCCAACCGCGTAACCTTCTTCATTGCCTGCTTCCTTTCCCGTTCCATATTTTGGTGTTGAAGTACACAAAGTCCTTCCATCCTAATTTAATAAAATTACATAAATTTTAGAAGTGAAGACACAATAAAATATATGTCTTCCTACAATTTTATTGATTATAAAGAAAATTTATGTCTTTAATACATATCAAGCACACAAAAATCAATAAACCAATCTATCATGAGAGTGATGGCGAATATTGAACTTCACCTTTCCGTATAAAGTTGCATTAACAACACCGCTATGCATATGAGCAACGCCATAGATGAGATAACCACCTTTTTCCATTGGGATGTTTGTTTTTTGGACATGAGGGGAGTTGTTATTACCATTTTCCGGAATAGTATATTCAACCTATAACAAATCGAAAATCTTTAATACTCACGTAATCCCAAAAAATTAACAAATTTTTTGGAATTCAATTAACATTGAAAAGTGTAGTTAAAAATTAAGTGTATATTCATAAGTTATTTACCTTGCACCCGTGGATTGTTTTGGAGCCATTCGACATTACCTTATCGGTGGAATCAAGTATGTAAACCTTAACAGGGACTTGGAATTTGTCCCAATCAACCCACCTTATTTTGTATCTTAGGGCAAGCCTTCTCGTTGGGGCCTGAAATCCCTCTCTCAATTTGCACTGTAACTTGTCAGTGCAACAAAAGATTCCTCCCTTATAATCAGGGTTCAATGGTTTGCCATCAACATCCTTTGCGGTACTAAAGAAATTCTTTGTGATATTCATAAGGTCACATCTGCATTCGGAGCAACCTTTCCTATCTTGTACGCCACGTGTATCAATGGCCATGATATTGAAGAACCATTTGTCTTCAAACCCATTAGGAAGTTTTGCAGGGTTTCCTACCTCTATTGCAAAAGGATCTGGAATGTTTGAGGTTGTTCCTCGTGATTCACCCCCAAAGCCCCAATAATGTGGAAGAACAGGACCTTGGCATGTGCCTTGGTTTCTCACGAAAATGGCTCTTTCAAGAAGACTCTTAGTTGATTTTGGGTCGTCAAAGTATCTTAAAGCAAACCAATGATGGAGGTAAGTTTCATACAAAGGTACAGGATTCCCTTCTTCATCAATTAGTTCAGCATCGAAACTCTTAATACCAACATGACCTCTTGGAAAATCAATATCTATCAATTGTGTCTCCACAACTGATCCTGGTCTCATTTCAAACTTTCCAGACACAAAAGTTGCTGACTTGATGTGTGTTTTGGGATCCAGTACATAGGATGAGTACGCCGTGCTCGATAGAGACACTAGTATTGATGAGGAAAGCATCAAGGTTTTAAACATAAACCTCATGTTCACCTGTGCATACGTAAACCATTAATAATTATCACATATTTTATTTACGAATAAAGTTTATATTCTAATGTTATTATGTCATGTAACCTTATAATAAACAATTCAAGGTTCAAACTTATATATGCTCAAAAATTGGATGACAGGAATTGCATACCACACGAGAAGAAGAGGAGGGAATGACCATGGTAGAGATTTGGTCTTCCCCGAAATTCCAAGCAGCTTTTGAAATTGTGAAATAGCGGTTGGAGACAATTTTGTGTACATATGGAGGTCTTGTCCGCTACTTTTATAGTAGAACTCTGCAATAGCATAGCTGGCGTAACTTGATGCCAATTCCACGCAAAGTTGTTTTTACCGGTAATTAAGTGGTTTGGACAAAATTTGATGATCAACCTGGGTATGCGACAATGCAAGCCCTTAAACAACTCTCTATAGTTATTTATAGGAACAACAACTTGATGGCAGTTGATAGTTTATAACTCAACTATAATAGTCTAAATTGCAATTTCCTTTTTATGCGAAAATTTGTTAGAGATTTTTTGTTTTTCTTTTCCGTTTTTCGTTGTTAATTTTTGTTATAGGTTATCACAGAAGATACGGAAATCATATGAAAACAAATGTTATCCCATATATTATTTATATTTTTCGATGGCAAAGCTGCTTTTAAGGTACGTAATTAATTATCTTACAGAACCATGTGGTGTCACTTTTTTCAATGAAAATAATATTTAAATGTTTTCAGAATATCAAATGCTTAACCAGATCAATAAATGAGATTTTTATTGTCATAATAACGACTGAAAATGTAAAAAAATCGTTAATTAATTATCCGCACATAATTTTAATTTTTGTTTTTAAATGAGGCTCTTCGAATATTGTTTTTTGCAACATTTTATGTGCATTGTTATATCAAGTGATTATGCATATCTAACAGCATATATTACAAAATTATTTCGGTTTGAATGGACCGTCAAACAACAAACATAACAGAAAGTTTTCGTGTGACTTATCTATTGATCTTATGGCGATTAAACATTGATGAATTATTTATATGGGTAGTATTGATTGATTAATGGTGAACTGACGATATAATAACGGGGAACTAATGGTAACGTTGCAGGTAGTTAATTAACTCTTATAATTAATTGATATTTTTTGTGCTCGGTTAACAAGCAAGTTTCTCTAAGAGTTGCAAGAAGATTAAGTGCCCACGTCTCTAGCATTTCTGGAAGACACTACATAAGACATCACAAGAATTACGAGGCACTGGTACGGTCTTTTATATATATATATATATATATATATATATATATATATATATATATATATATATATATATATATCGCTATCTATTTTCATAAGGATGCGTTTTTAAAGATTATTTTTTTATTCAGATATATGTAATCCTACACTTTTTTCGGGGTCGATATTTAGCTTTATTTTAATAATAAATAAATTAAAATCGATTGTTGAAGACCTATGATTTAATGATGTCAAAGGATTGAAAAGAAAATTTGAAATTTAAGATTAAAGGCTTGGAATCATCATGATATATAGGTTAGAAATATTGTACCACATTTATTACTCTTGAAAATTATATAACATTGGTCCCTCTTGAAATCATACATTTTTTTTTAGTATATATAACAATTGGATGGTGCATCTAATGAAATACAAAATAAAGTCTATGGGTATTCTGAATATATAATTTAAATTAAGTTTGAAAAATAGAATACAAATGAAAAGCAAGCTGGGCTGCTAGCGTTAGGAGCAGAATAGAGGTTGAGTGAGTTTCTTTCTGGGTGTATTCTGGAGTGTATCCATAACAGAAAAATGTCATGTAACTTCAGTGTGTATATCCTACGAGTGCACCTTCGGTATGTTTATCCTATGACTGCATTGAATTTAACAATTTCAAAGCTAGCGCTTCTTGCTCCTCCAAAGTAATGGAGCCAGCACTAGCACCTGCATTCCCAGTGATTTCATTTCTTTTACCCTCATCATTGTCACTTTCACTATCAAAGTATATTTTCCTCTTTTTATGCCGTCTATCTACAGTCTCGTCTCCTTCTGAACCAGAAATATCAACTTGGTCATCTCCTGTTGGGTTTAGTATGCTCTTTTCACTTAAACCCAATGGTTTTAGTGAGAGTGAGCCCAAAGTCCAGTTCTTAACCCATGAAGCTTAGGGTTAGTTTTGGATTGGGCAGGGTATATAAACACACTTTTCTCCCTTGTGCCTCCTAGGGTTACAGACATCAGAAACACAAAGAGGCAGACGTTCATCATCTGAACGGTTGCCCACACGACCACCTGATCCCCTTGAGTCATAGCCTGGAAGATCAACCGTAGAGCGGAATTGCGACCGTTCGTGGTGCGTTGCTGCAGATCGTGATGCTTGAAGAGGAGAACAGAACGTGAGAGATTGTCACGCTCGCTGCTTCATCTCAGGTAATCAAAGTGGTGTTCTTCATTCCACATCACGAGAGACTCCATTCATCTTCACGGTGTCACAATAAAGCAGAAAATATTCAAGATGAATGTAGGGGCCTTCTGTGCTTCCTCCGACAAACTGATCTTTTTGAATCAGCTGCAATAATGCGGGCTTGAGCTCAAAATTGTTAGCATCCACGGTTGGCCTAACAATACTTGAAGTCTGAGGAACTCGAGCTGGAGTCATATAATCTCCCAACGTCCTCTGAATTGGTGTGAGTTGATCGTTCTCTGTCATTGTTTCCTCCTTTGGTTCCGTCGAGCAAGAAGCTTCTTTTTCTTTTCTCTCTTTTGAGCTTTTTCTGAGCCTTCTAGCAAGCTGTCTTCTCTATTTCTGGGTCGAATTGCAAGGATTTTGGATCAACAATACCTCGCATAAACCAGAAAATAGAATAATTAAATAAAAACTAAATAAATAAATAAATAAATGCAAAAAAATTTAAATAATAATAATAATAATAATAAAATAAAAAAATGGAATTGAAATAATAATAATAAAAGAATAAAAATTAAATAAATAAAAAACAAAAAACAAAAATAAAATACAAATACAAATAAAAAAATACCATTATGAATAAATACCCTTTTCGGTCCTCATCAAATTTCACGATGCCCGCTTTAGTCCCTAGCAAATAAAAAAGCTATTCGTGGTCCCTAAGAAATTCAAAATGGACCAATTTAGTTAAAATCGTGATCCCTCACAAATTCAAAAAAGACCCACTTTAGTCCCTCGAAATGACTAAAATGGTTCCACTTTGAATTTCTCAGGGACCACGAATAGCCTTTTTATTTGCTAGGGACTAAAGCGGGCATCATAAAATTTGTTGAGGACCGAAAAAGATATTTACTCTAAAATTATATAAATACAGAAAATTTAAATTGCAGAAAAATAAAAAGTCCAATCTAGATTGCTTATAACTTCTTCTAATGTTGAAGGATCTAATGGTGCCAAAAACTTGTTGCGACTCGGCAAGTGCACCGGTCGTTAAGTAATAAAGTGTACCGGAGTACGAGATCGTTCCCACGAGGATTGGTTTCAAGAACTAGTTCACTAATCCCAATTTAGTTGGAGAACCAAGATTGAGATGAAGAGAATTAAAATTTAAAACAAATGAATAACATGTAATTTCAGAATTAAAACAAATAAAAAGATGAGTTGTTTAATTACCAAGAACGAGCGTAGTTAGGGTTTCGACTTCCCCCAATATCCTCTTTGTGCTATGAATTAAATAGTAAATAATCTGCTCTAATATAATGGCAATCAATTCTTTCTAAGTTAATTAAGGCTCAATTCCTAGTTACCCTAATTCTATATGATCTTGAAAGAATCCTAGTTCCCCGATTGTTCATTAAGAAAACATGCATTGAAATCAAGAATTCAAATATTGCACAATTGTCCTATGTCTATCCCTAGATCACAAGGATTATGATGAATTTATCAAATCAGGGTTCATACACCAACGTCCCTATTGTCATACAATTCCCCTAAATCAAGCTATAATGAGCAAACTCATAGAAAGCATTAAAAACAGATAAATTCATTCAAATATAGAAAGAGAAGAATTCAGAGACAATTTAATTCATAGAACAAAGATTCAATTGGGTTTCATCTTCCCCTAACTACATAAAAAATCTAGCCTACAATATTGAAATTGATAACAATGGAAAACAAATAAAAATCCTCAAACTCCATTGATGACAGCTTGTTGAATCTTCAGAGTTCCCAGTGCTTTTGTGAGTTCCACCCGTTTCCAATGCTCCAAAGCATGAAAATGTGTTTTTCTCTCTCCTTTCAGTAATCTCCAATCTCAATTGATCAAAACCTCTCTTCTCTTGAATGTGCCAGCCCTCTTTTTATAGAAGAAACCATATTTTTTTTTATTTTCTTGTGTGATCTTGCATTAAATCGTAAACCATATCTTTTAATTTCTCATAATATCTTCAATGGAATCTTTACTATAATCTCCAATTATATCTTTAATCAAATCTTTAAAATCTTCTCTTTTATATTTAAAGGAAACAATTTCCTTAAAAATATTCAAAAGAATCTTCAATAAGATCTTCAATCAATTATATGATTTACAAAAACAAATCCACTTGAGCTCTCCAATATATCTTTTTATAGAGTTGAAAATTACTGCAAAATATAAGAATTTTTATTTGAATATTTTCTGAGAATAAAATAACACTTTAATTATAATTCTCACGACTTTTAATTACTTTTAAATCAATTTCATGCTCATATTAATGCTTAATAAATAATAAATTGAAGACTCATCAGTTGTCGTCGAATATCTGGATATGGCATATCCAGATATGGTATCCGAATTTCAAAATCCAGAATATTCGGATATGGAGACACACATATCCGGATATTTATCGGAAGACACGTGATATTACTTAAATTTGAATCAAATCTTATTGTATCTTTTCTAAACCGACTTCGGTTGTTATATAATCATACTTTAGGGTTCAGAAACATAAAAGAACGTAATATTACATGCATTAGAGTCAGAATCACCCAAGATTATTATGGTTAAAATTGATATCTTGTGAGAGAAAACAATTTAAACCTTCTTCTTCTTTTTCTTCTGTTTTCTTTTGATTTTCTGTGTAATTCTAGACATAGGGAGGTACTCTACAGGTTCTAGTACAGATTAAGTGATTGGTTGATTGGTTTATACAATTGGAGTGATCCTAGGATTTAGGTTAAGAGTGATTATGGGGTTGGTCACAGTCTTGTAAAATTTCTCTTGTAAAATGATTTCTTCAAGCACCGGTTGAAAGTTTGATGATAGTGAAACAATTGATGGCAGTCTGGATGTAGCTCTCAAGTGGTAGAGAGTGAACCAGGATAAATCCCGATGTTATATTCTCTCTTCCCTAATCTTTTATTCTTCATTGCATATTACTCTCTATGATCCATTGTTCTTGAATTTGTTTTAGGGATTAGGGAACATTTGTTAATTGAATTAATTTGTTCTTGCATACTTTCTTAAGTAGGGGTTTTTGATTTTCTTTTGTTTAAAGCGAAATTTTTTGAAAACACAATTCACACCTCTCTTGTGTTATTGTTTAGTCATTCTTTCTTTACATGAGCAGTGCCATTGATGATACAACCACCTTTTTCGAACACCGATTCTGTACTTGATTTTCAATATCTTCCGGATAATACTATATTTTAAATTTGGAACCATGTTTACCAAAATGCTAATGGAAAATAAGAAACAATGTTGACTTTAATAGTAGTGTATATAAACAAAAAAGAAAATTAGTGAGTAGTTGCTAACAAATTGGCAAGTAATTATCACCACCTTAAAGTAATATTGATTAAAAAAAATTCAAATAATTAATGTAATGAGATTGCAAAGAAAGTTAAATTAATTATTAGAAACATTTTAAGTAATTGTAGCAATAATGTTATATGACAAAGAGACTAATATAATGTTTACAACAATAGCATAGAACGTACAAAAAATGAATCTTTATTTTATAGAACAATATTTCCGATTGAAATAATATGATCGTTCACTTAATTGCACATGCAACAAAGAAGATCTACATTATTCAATATGTAGATAAAAGTAATTACGATGTCTATGCATCTTGCGATAGTCGTTCTGCCAAATAGATGTAGAATAGCCCCATAGCTCCGGTGGTAAATTCGTTTTTGTATATTGATTCTATGGTCAAAGTTTCACCATCGTTAATCTTGACAGTACCTGGTTGTGGATAACAAACAGACATTCCAACCGCGTAACCTTCTTCATTGCCTGCTTCCTTTCCCGTTCCATATTTTGGTGTTGAAGTACACAAAGTCCTTCCATCCTAATTTAATAAAATTACATAAATTTTAGAAGTGAAGACACAATAAAATATATGTCTTCCTACAATTTTATTGATTATAAAGAAAATTTATGTCTTTAATACATATCAAGCACACAAAAATCAATAAACCAATCTATCATGAGAGTGATGGCGAATATTGAACTTCACCTTTCCGTATAAAGTTGCATTAACAACACCGCTATGCATATGAGCAACGCCATAGATGAGATAACCACCTTTTTCCATTGGGATGTTTGTTTTTTGGACATGAGGGGAGTTGTTATTACCATTTTCCGGAATAGTATATTCAACCTATAACAAATCGAAAATCTTTAATACTCACGTAATCCCAAAAAATTAACAAATTTTTTGGAATTCAATTAACATTGAAAAGTGTAGTTAAAAATTAAGTGTATATTCATAAGTTATTTACCTTGCACCCGTGGATTGTTTTGGAGCCATTCGACATTACCTTATCGGTGGAATCAAGTATGTAAACCTTAACAGGGACTTGGAATTTGTCCCAATCAACCCACCTTATTTTGTATCTTAGGGCAAGCCTTCTCGTTGGGGCCTGAAATCCCTCTCTCAATTTGCACTGTAACTTGTCAGTGCAACAAAAGATTCCTCCCTTATAATCAGGGTTCAATGGTTTGCCATCAACATCCTTTGCGGTACTAAAGAAATTCTTTGTGATATTCATAAGGTCACATCTGCATTCGGAGCAACCTTTCCTATCTTGTACGCCACGTGTATCAATGGCCATGATATTGAAGAACCATTTGTCTTCAAACCCATTAGGAAGTTTTGCAGGGTTTCCTACCTCTATTGCAAAAGGATCTGGAATGTTTGAGGTTGTTCCTCGTGATTCACCCCCAAAGCCCCAATAATGTGGAAGAACAGGACCTTGGCATGTGCCTTGGTTTCTCACGAAAATGGCTCTTTCAAGAAGACTCTTAGTTGATTTTGGGTCGTCAAAGTATCTTAAAGCAAACCAATGATGGAGGTAAGTTTCATACAAAGGTACAGGATTCCCTTCTTCATCAATTAGTTCAGCATCGAAACTCTTAATACCAACATGACCTCTTGGAAAATCAATATCTATCAATTGTGTCTCCACAACTGATCCTGGTCTCATTTCAAACTTTCCAGACACAAAAGTTGCTGACTTGATGTGTGTTTTGGGATCCAGTACATAGGATGAGTACGCCGTGCTCGATAGAGACACTAGTATTGATGAGGAAAGCATCAAGGTTTTAAACATAAACCTCATGTTCACCTGTGCATACGTAAACCATTAATAATTATCACATATTTTATTTACGAATAAAGTTTATATTCTAATGTTATTATGTCATGTAACCTTATAATAAACAATTCAAGGTTCAAACTTATATATGCTCAAAAATTGGATGACAGGAATTGCATACCACACGAGAAGAAGAGGAGGGAATGACCATGGTAGAGATTTGGTCTTCCCCGAAATTCCAAGCAGCTTTTGAAATTGTGAAATAGCGGTTGGAGACAATTTTGTGTACATATGGAGGTCTTGTCCGCTACTTTTATAGTAGAACTCTGCAATAGCATAGCTGGCGTAACTTGATGCCAATTCCACGCAAAGTTGTTTTTACCGTAATTAAGTGGTTTGGACAAAATTTGATGATCAACCTGGGTATGCGACAATGCAAGCCCTTAAACAACTCTCTATAGTTATTTATAGGAACAACAACTTGATGGCAGTTGATAGTTTATAACTCAACTATAATAGTCTAAATTGCAATTTCCTTTTTATGCGAAAATTTGTTAGAGATTTTTTGTTTTTCTTTTCCGTTTTTCGTTGTTAATTTTTGTTATAGGTTATCACAGAAGATACGGAAATCATATGAAAACAAATGTTATCCCATATATTATTTATATTTTTCGATGGCAAAGCTGCTTTTAAGGTACGTAATTAATTATCTTACAGAACCATGTGGTGTCACTTTTTTCAATGAAAATAATATTTAAATGTTTTCAGAATATCAAATGCTTAACCAGATCAATAAATGAGATTTTTATTGTCATAATAACGACTGAAAATGTAAAAAAATCGTTAATTAAT